>NC_063205.1:19252950-19305450 GCF_017589495.1 Alosa alosa
ATTGTCCATTTCCCTCGACAAAAAGATCTGCACTGTCACTATATTCCACTTAATCACTGCTGTGAATTCCCTCAGTTCATAACTTCAGGAATCAATTCATTCAAGTAATTATTTCTGAGGACCATTTCATAATATTATTAATTTAAGTGTTAAGGCTTCCAGTCATCTTCAGGACTCCCAGAAGGTTATTGTTCATTTCCCAAGAGGACTATAATGAAGCTTCTTCAGATGAACATATTAGCATTTCCTCATAAGTTCCATATAAAGAAGATATTTCTGAGCCTAGTCTCACCCGTGGTCTCCACAATGCCCTCCAAGATGACTACAATCTCGAACTGCTCTGTCTGCATGGAGCGGAGGGAGAGGTCATAGAAGGGGCTTTTGGAGTCGATCACGTGGCAGATGGTCAGAGGGGAGACGAGGAAGAGCTGATCCGCCCCGGTGCTGAAACCAACGTCCAGCTCCAGCTGATCCAGGGGGAGAAACTCACCCTCGGGTGTCTGCCGAGACTGTGTGTGCATTTGTGTGTGTGTGTGTGTGTGTGTGTGTGTGTGTGTGTGTGTGTGTGTGTGTGTGTGTGTGTGTGTGTGTGTGTGTGTGTGTGTGTGTTTGAGAGAGAGAGAGAAAGAGTGCAAAGGAAGAACACAGGAAAAATATGTTCAATGGACCAGAGCAACACACAACTGCAAAAATCAACCTTTAAGAGGCCACTTCAAATTCTCATAACTTGATCTAATAGTGGTAGGACTGACTTGAGAAAGACTGCCATATTCAAGATGGTATTTACTTTAAGTCAGGCTATTTATTTTGTAACTGTTATTATGGCATAAAGACACTACAAAGGCCCCGAACACATCATAACCTTAGAATGATAGGGACTGGGGAAATTACATTTGGTGACTATTATTGAACGATCACATAACTCAAGATTTTCACAGAGCTGAACGTGTAAGGCTACTCACTTTGAGCAGTTTGCAGCGGATTTGAGCAGACACCATATGGCTATTCCTGAGATTGCCCACCCGGAACATGAGCGTCAGTTTGCCGTCACGCATGGAGATTGCTGCGTGCTCGCTGAACATCAAAGTCTCTGCCCGCTTCTTTGGCTGGGACATCTTTATGAACATGCAGCCAATTAAGAACGCGTCCACAATCGAACCCAAAATTGACTGGAACAGGAAAAGGATAATTCCCTCCGGACATTTATCCGTGATGTACCTGTAGCCATAACCAATGGTGGCTTCTGTCTCAATGAAAAACAAGAAGGCCGAGGGAAAGTTGTAGACGTTGGCAACACAGGGCGTGTATTTGTCATCGTGGGCCCGGTAGAGATCTCCTCGAATGAAGGCGATGACCCACCACATAGAGGCCATGAATAGCCACGCTACCGTGTAGGTGAGGATGAAGATGAAGAGGTTCCAGCGCCATTTGAGGTCCACCAGGGTAGTGAAGAGATCCGAAAGATACCTGCTGGTCTCGCCGCTCAAGTTCCCATGTTGGACATTGCAGCGGCCGTTTTTGTCCACAAAGCGTTGTCGCTTCTTTTTCTTCTCAGGGGCCGCCTGGTTAAACCCGCCGCCACTGGACGAAGTCGTCACTACTTGATAATCATCCCCAAATTTTTTCCTCAGAGCTGACATAGTATGACCGCTGAAGTACAACTTTATGTCCGAAGAATTTATGAGGGCTTATAAGCAGAGTATACTCTGTACAAGTCGTTACAGTATTTACAGTGTTAAAACCCTCCTTTCTCCCAACTATGTCCTCCAAAACCGAACTTAGATTAAGGGTCAATTTTTTCCTGGCGTAATGCAATGCCGCCCTCCAAACTCCAGGTAACAAAGCTTCTGGGTTACCTCAACTGTGTGCGCAGTACAGAGAGACCCCTGCGCTCTAGGGTCCTCTCCCGCGCTCTCCGGACTCTCTGGCTTGCTTGGGGATAACTGGATGAAATAGTTACGATGCCGCATATCCCAGAATTTCCCCCTACTTACATTCACGTGTGGGAACACTGCTGCTCCTCGTCGTGCTGTCTGATAGTTTCATCCTCCCTTTTTCAGTCACACGGAGTGCGTTGGCGCTGGCAGGTGTGTAGTTCCAAGTCAGTTTTTTCCCACGAAAGCCGTCCGCGAGTACCAAATAAGACAACGCCCATAGATGTCACCAGCTGTCCGACTTAAGTTCCCAAGGTATCCCAGGTGTCCTTTCACAGTAACGGCAATTTTCAGTCACAGCTTTGCGACGGTTTGTAGCCTACCATAGTTCGGCCATAGAGTTCGTCTTCACTGGTAGATTTCCTTGCTATCTCCACGCACAGCTTCTGTGCACTGTACGCGGTTCCTGTTCAAACTCCTTCTCTGGTGGGTCGTTCAGCCGCACTGACGAATATGAACAACTTCAGACTACAGGGGGAGGGAGGTAGGGAGTGAAGAGAGAGCAGCGTGGGTGGTGTTTCCTACGTGTGCGTGATATGTGCTGCATTGTTCTACATCATTTAATTATGTGTATCCTAATGCAATTTTTGACACTGAACACCTCATGGCTGGTTGTGCAACACAACAAACCTGCATGAACTTCATTAAACACCCAGTTCAACAAGTCAATTCTTCAAGCGTGACACAACACACATTTTAAAAGGACAAAACATGAAAACCATCCCCCTGTCATTTTTTGCTCGTTTTTCTCAGCTTTGTGTCGGACAGATTGACAGGTGAGTCATCTGCTGCCCCTGTGTGGCCTGCATCTGTTTGTGTTACACAGAGGAAGCTTTTGATAAATGCTTTGGATGGTGTGTGTGTGTGTGTGTGTGTGTGTGTGTGTGTGTGAAGGTGGGGGTCAGAGAGAGAGAGAGGGAGGGAAAGATGGTGGAGGAAGAGGGGAGCACCTTGGCAATCTGTCACATTTCCCCCTCCTGTGATGAAATCAGGCTGGCTAGGGCTTGTGCCTGATGGAGGAGGAGTGTGGCACCATAATGACGGATGATGCCTGTTTACCTGCAAATTCTCCCTCATATTTTTCTCGTAAACATGCGAGAGCACAACAGGCAGAGGCTTCATTGTTGCAAATGGTCTTTTTCTTGTGGAGGAAAAAAAAAAACAGGGTCAACGTCTTCATGTATTTTTTATCTCTTCGGGAGGGAATCAAGCTGGTTATGGTCAACTGTCTGTGGGACAAAATGGTTTTGAAAATTATTAATGCAGTGTTTCGCAACACTAAGTGCTGCTGTTGCCAGCTCATTGCCCCCAGCTTTGAGGATACTTTAGTAGTGCATTCCCCACTGAAATATGTTGTAACTGTGAGTGAGAGAGAGTGCACTTGTGTGTGTGTGTGTGTGTGTGAGAGAGAGAGTGTGTGATGCTTAGAGCTCCAGCAGATAACAGGTCCATTATTGTGTTATTTCAATCTCCCTCACCTCCCCCTTAATGGGGGTGACTGTGCTGCTCTTCAGGTGATGGCCTTCCCGGTTCCCCTGCCGTTGGTGGCAATGCATGCCAGCACTCCTCCCTTCTCTCCATTACCTCTTATCTTCCCTTTCCCCACTCTCCAGCAGCCTCTCTCTGTTTCTCCTCCACTCTTTCCTTCTGTCTTTCATTCTGTCTCTCTCTCTCACTCACACTCTCTCAGCTCTCATCCCTCCATCACCTTCCTGCCCCTGCCTAATCCGTCACTTTAACGACTCACCCATCCATGCCATGCGTACATGTGGTGTGGATATGTGTGCTCAGATGTAAAAATGTATGTGTGTGTGTGTGGTGTGTGTGTGGTGTGTTAAGTGTGTGAGTGTGTGTTGATGGTGAGTTAAGTGTGTGTGTGTGTGTGTGTGTGTGTGTGTGTGTGTGTGTGTGTGTGTGTGTTCAGATACAAGGGGTGTGTAATTATGTGTGAGAGGAGACAGAGGAGCTCATGGCTGGCCCAGTGATGTCCGTGCGGAACCAAGGACACCTTCAGGGCATAAACACACACACACACACACACACACACACACACACACAAACATAAAACAAACACACACACACACACACACACACACACACATTGGTTAAAGAGCATGAACATTAGCTATACAAATGTTGTCTACTCTTTGCAGATACCACTGAACCATGGAAATTTGTGTTTGCTCCTCTGTGGGTTTAAAGCCAATAACACCACAACTACAGATGTAATCATTTTTACACATTTTTGTTGCGATCATTTCAGTCCAATTATGGCCGTTCCTGCTTGAAATAATATTTTGCACAGAACCATTCATTAAAAATCGAAAGGTATTAACAAATCTTGTCAAGCTGTTTTTTTTCACATTTGATAGAATTTATCTCTTAAGCTTCTCTGGTAGCAGATGTATCCATTTTGTTTGTCAGTTCTGACTCACTGATTCAAAGTGAATACATTCACTCTCATTTTATGGTTGCACCGAAGAGGAGCCGCGACACCACTATTGCATTTGGATGCTATCTTTGTGGTTTTCTCAGGCTGACAAAAGTCATTGCGGCTCAGCAGGCCATGTTTGTTTTTGGGGCAAAGCATCAGATGTTCTTCGATCACCAAGTCAGCAAGAAATCTGGAGCCTCGCTCGGAGAAGGAGAGCAGCATGAATGGCGAGGCTGATAGATGTCTGTGGAATGCCTTCCAAAGTGCAGAGCAAAAAGATTAGCTGCCTGCGCTATATTTGGGCGACTCTCATGAAGAGTGCAGGCCTATCGATTTGAACAGAATAGTCCTGCCTTTTGTAATCCACCAGCTGTGTGTGTGTGTGTGTGTGTGAGAGAGAGAGAGAGAGAGAGAGAGAGTGTATGACTGTATAAGTGTGGGATGGGTTACCAATGTCGACCATGACTGGGTGGTCTAACAGTCACTGAGCGTACACACAAGCTTGGCTGAGGATCAGACTACATCACTGACATAGCTGAGTGAATACAAGTGTTGGACACATTCAGCTGAATGAGCAATTGATACAATAGATCTGCCTTTGTAGAGTCAGGTTGAAGGAAAGATTACAGTAGTTCAACATCCTTTTTGCTATCCACCAAAAAATCTATCCTCTATTTCTGAGTATTTCTGTGAGGTTTTTTTGCAATATATCTCAGATGTTTACTCTCCATCGCCCCACATTTCTATTCTTTCTATTCAAGTTCCTCTCTAAATATATTTGTCTCAATTTCCCCCTCAGTGTGTCTTTTTCTTTTACTGGTCTCTGTTTATTTATACTCTCTCTATCCTGCCATTCCATTTCTGTCTCTCCACCCCCTCATGGTATTTGCCATTAGATAATTCTCACTCCATCACAGTCCTACATTATCAGATCAGATGTCACATGTTGTTTTGCAGTCTCCGTCCCAAGATACCTCTGTCCTTTCAATCCTATCTCCCCATCTTTCTGTCATCTGCTTCCCATCCCATCCCTGCATATCCCCTCATGTGGGTCTCTCGTACCTCTCCCTCTCCACTTACATGCACCTCCATTCTCTCTCATCCTCTCAGCTGCGCTTCCACCTCTTCACATCCTCAGCAAATGCTTCTTTTTGATGCTTTTTTCTCTTTCCCTCTCCTACTCTCTCTCTCTCCCTTGCTCACTCTCTCCATTTTGGTCTCTGCTCTTCTCTCCAATCTTTTGCTCACTCTCTCTCTCTCTCTGTCTCGTTCTACCTCCACATCCCACCCAACCCCCTTACTTTCCCCCTCTTCAGATATATACCCTCCAGACCTCTTAGATCTCAGGAGAAACATTTGTTAATAAATCCCTCTGTCAGAACCAAACATGGTGAAGAAGCATTTGGCTGTCATGCGATTCGGCTCTGGAACTCACTTCCAGACGACATAAAATATGTCCCAACTGCCACCAGTTTTAAATGAAGACTGAAGACAAAACTGTTCTCCGTGGCTCTCTCCTAATCATTTAATTTTAATCAGTTGCACTCTGTCTTTAATGACTTTTTAATTATGTATTTTATTTATAACGTATTTTTTTAATCAGTTGCACTCTGTGTTTTATTACTTTTAATTATCCATTTTATGACCTTTTAATGTGTTTTCTGTCTGTTAATATATGTATTTAATTCCTTTTCTTATATTTGTATTTATTTATGCTTTTATTTGTTATTGTCTGATGGTTTATGAAATGCACTTTACAAATAAAATGGCCTTGCCGCGCTTCGCCTTCCATCCCTTTCTCTCTCTCTCTCTCTCTCTCTCTCTCTCTCTAACTCCCTCTCTCCTTCTCCCTTCAGATCCCTGACAGAGGAGACAGAGCTCTTCAGAGAGCTTTTTGATGCGAGCGCTGTGCTGCAGCCCCTGTGTGCGCCGAAACCTTCCCGACAGGAATAGCTCGCCGGCGTGCCCTCAGTGCAAACCCTCCACAGACGAAGCACATGACTCAGGCCCGTTCCGAGGCTCTTTACGTGGGAGAGCCACTGCCGCACTACACAACCGGTGAGCGCGGAGGTGGAGAGCTGCTTTTCTCAGAGGGGAAGGGGGCATATGAGTATGGGTTTGTTTACCCATATGCCGGAGTGCTGGCCACTGTTCAAAAGACATCTCTCCTCGTCTCTCTCTCTCTCTTTCTCTTCCTCTCTCTCTCTCTATGTATAGAATATAAATTGTAAATATAGAGTATACGTATGCACATATGCAATAAAACAGAGATAGCTGCTTGAATATTAGCAGATGTTGTTCTTCTGAGTGATTCATAGACAAATGATGATTCAACCCACAAGTGATGAGCAAGTGGTGAACAGGTGCTACTTCGTTTTTGGGGTACGAGGAGAGGCGGTAATTCTCAAACTCCAAAAAACGTCAGCACCTCTTGGGCTTAATGTTGGTTTTGTGTATTCAGCCATGAAGACTAGCACTTTTCTCAAAGTACTGAATAGACTAACCACAGTATGGAGATGAATGATAACTGTGGCAATATGAAACGCAATAAAAAATGACATGAAGGAGTGAACTTTGCAGTCTACTCTTTATCTGTAACTCAATACCATTAAATTAATTTCGGGCAGCAAGTTACGAGCTTAGGAGTATTTTAATTCTGTTGTAAATTTATATAGAGAAGGCTACATCTCAATATAGCACTTCAATGTGAAATACATTTAAGTGTCAATTCACTGTAGTCACAGGCTACCAAATCAAAGCATTCAGATGGCAACAGTGTCTTCGTAGAGAGACCTGTGTATAATCTCTATGCCAACTAAAAGACAATACAGACAGCCACTTAAACTGTCAAATTGAGTGACAAGGAAATAAGGGGACAGACTCACATGTAACTCTATGAGAGAATGAAAAAGTGGAGGAAGCTCTGATGGGAATTAATGTTAGCTTCTAAAAATAGGCATGTGATTGACAGTCGCAACAAATCCCTGGCTTGGAAAGAAATTATACTCTCAGGAAATGCATTATTCAACATCCATAGTATCTGAATTTCTTATGTAGTTGTGTTGACTCACTGGTCCTTCAGGTGAGACTTAAATCCATGGACCGAATGTAAGATTATGGTGACAACCCTTACCATAAGGCAATCCTCCCCTAGAAACTTGAGTAGCCTACGCCAAGGTCATTTAGCAGTTTAAGCAGTGGTTTGAGGTCATGGCCAGGTTTATATTTGAGGACTTTTTTTTTTAAATACACCACATAATTGTTCATATAGTAGCCTACTAATGATTGTCATAACTAGCTGATTTGCAAAGAACCTGAAGATCATGTTACTACTAGTTCTAATTTGTTGGTTTATATAATATTTGACTTCTATTACTGGTTGCAAATTGCTTAAGAAAAAAAGCCAGGAAGAAAGTGACATCTACACAACTGACCTCTCCACGATGGTCTCTTGGCCTACTCTCGTTGGAAACAGCGACACTGCCATCTGCCGTTAGTTAATCAAAAGAACGCAATCAACAAAACATTTGTTTATAGCTAGTTAATAATCTTAGAATGATATATATGTTACAAATAAATATATTAGTTTATTTTGTTATTTGTTCACTATGTTAAAATGTCGAGTTTGGTTAAATTGTTAGTTGATTTTGGTTGTCATACTTATTTTCTATTTGCGTCCGACAGGTGGCAGTAAAAGCTTGTGGTCTCTTACAGATATAAAGTTTCAGGCTGGGCAAATAATAGACTATGAGAAATCCAGAACAGACAAAAAACAGCATAACAATATACTGAAAATCGACAGTTAAATCAAATGAGGAATTACGAGGAAAGAAAATACTGACATAGTAGCCTTAGGGCAGTAATCTCTGCCAAAGCCTTGTTCTTCAGTCTGACCAGGAGGTTTCAGTAGGATGGGTGGGAATCCAGCGAAATTGCTAGAGCTCAGCTTTAGTGGAGGCCTACTTTGTAGCCTATACTCTAGGTGGCGCTACATTGCGAATGGAAAAAAATATGTGATAGGCTATGTTGATCTGTCACTGAAATGATGACTAGCCTATTCTATTGCCGAATGGTTTCATCCAGGTTTAATAAGCGTCGCCCCTTGGCTCTGTACCTCACTCTTTGTTGAAGGATTAACTGGAAGCAACGTGGACTATATCTAGTTGTTTGACTCAGAAAGGTAGGCTATAGTTTAGTGTGTTTCAGTTTGCTTTATTTGTCAATATCTACAACAAATAGCCTATTAAGAATATTTGTTCATTTCTTTGAATTTATAAGCCAAAAAGTTGTTTAGATGAATTACTCAGCATTCAACAACGTTGACGGTGGGCTATTCTCCAATGGGAGTAGTGATAGCTTTCTCAAGTGCTGCAACCTGTCATCCGCGGTCATGGATAACGGTTCTGTCGCCAATGCACTGGATGAGCGGAACTTTCTCGTGATGCGCATGGTTCAGATCGCGGTGATGATCGTACTAGCACTCACCGTGGTCTTTGGTATTTTCTTCCTGGGTTGTAACTTGCTCATCAAGTCGGAAGGAATAATAAACTTTTTGTTAACGGACAGGTCGGGCGGCATGGGCGAAATGTCTCCTGTGTGACCCTAACCTCTGTAGCCTGTATTTTCTAAGGATGGAGGCTATAGACTATAGGTCCGACATGAAGAGACGCTCTTTTTTTTTTAATGTATTCTTCTTTTTTTTTTTTTCTTCTTCTTATATATAGCCTATTACATTATTACTTTATCTTTAGTATTAGTCATAGCTATGTTATCAAATTATTTATAAAAAAAAAAAAAGTGTAGTTCATGACTAAAGATTTTTTATTCCAATCAAAACTAAAGTTGTCAACAAGATAGCAGATATCTCTGGCACAAGCCTACCCCAGAAAATAAAGTCTCATGGGAATTTGTCATGTTACATGTTCTTCTTCCTGTAGGTGGCGCTATTTGAGTGTACAAATCAATGTTTTAGCCTGCTGAATGGCTGTAGCCGCCGACTCCTCTGCTATGGAATGGTTTCACCCAGGTCTAATCAGCATCCGACAGTGAGCCCGTGTCCATACAGCCTGTTTAGAAGGATACCACTGGGAACTGTATGAGATATCTACCTTGTGCAATCCCTGCAACCCTTGCTTGAATTCTCAGAAGATTCAAGCTTTCTTAATTTGGTGAATGTCTAACAAAAGCAACAGATCCTTTTCTCCATCTTTGTCAACTTTTTGCGTGCCACCCTGAACTTCACTAGAGATGAATTACACGGCATTCAACGACACCGACACTGGTTTGTTCTCCAACAGCAGCGATGGCTTTCTCAAGTGCTGCAACATGTCCTCGGTGGTCACGGACAGCGGCTTTGAGGCGACTGCACTGGCCGAGCGGAACTTTTTCATCACGCGCGTGGTCCAAATTGCTGTCATGTGCGTGCTCTCACTCACCGTGGTTTTCGGCATCTTCTTCCTCGGCTGCAACTTGCTCATCAAGTCCCAGGGAATGATCAACTTTCTAATGACGGACAGGAGACCATCCAAAGATGTGGAAGCTGTGATTGTTGGCACGTATTAGAGCAGATGTTCCATCTGAAAAGACGACATACACACATTTAAGTATTTTGCGAAGATAGCACTCACTCTAACTGCAGATGGACGCAGGGGATCTGATGTTTTGGCAGACAGACAGACAGAGAAATTCTTGCTTTAGGACTAAGAACCTTGTTTCTAGAAAAAAAGCCAACGGCATTTCACCATCTTAAATCTTTTTACGGATCACTTCCAACAGGGTCTTAACCACTGTGGATGTAGCCCTTGGATGGACATGTGTTATCTTTGTAGTTCTTAAGAAAATATTATATGGAGATGCTCCGAGATACATGTCGGTGTGGGATTTTGATACACGTTCTCTTAACTGATTTTGGAAATTATATGAAATGAATGTTATCTGTAGCCTATATGATCAATGTGAGTGTGTTGAAGAGCCTTTGTATTTTCGTTTAAATATGACCCAGGAAATGTCCAGGGTAACATTCCATTAGTGATACAATGCATGTTTTTAATCGTAGTCCAAAGAAATTAAATGAAATGTAGGCTACAGTATTTGGTTAATAAATGCCACCTGGAGCTAGTTGTCATTCAACTCTGCATTTAACTTAATCCAAAAACTCAACGAGGCAGCAATGCACTGACACAGTGAATAGAAATGCATCTGTATGTAAAGCAGTTTCAAGGTTCTGAATGTTTTTTTTTGTGTGTGTGATTATGGAGCATGCAATTAAGGTGAGGGTGGAGCCTTTGCAGTTTGCACATTGCCTTTGATTCCATTGTTCCAAGTAGAAATAAATGTAGAACAGTGCCTAAATTAGGCTACCTGCATTGCAAAATAGGCCTACCATTCATGACAAAGGAAATAGATTAATCTCAGATCATATGATAACTAGTGATTAAGGTTTTTTTTTGCCAATTTGTCAACAACTGATTTTTTTTCTGTTCCAAACATCACTGCATGCAATCCAAATTTTCTGCACACATTTTCCCCATACACCCAACCCCCACACACAGGGACAGGCAGTCTGACAAGAGAGGGGAGTGAGGTAGGCCAGAGTAAAAATGACATTAGTGACCACGGCAACTTGCCAAATGTAGTTACATCTCCTGGGCTGCTACCAATGACTGTCCTTGTGGCGAAAGATTGTTGCTTTAAATAAAACTCTGCATGGCAATAATAGCATGCAACCATAACCAGAGGCAGCCCTTAGTGTTATTGAATTATGGTTCATTATGGCACTGGTCTAATTGTGTCATCCATCAACCCCTACACATTGTCCATCTATGTGGACCTACAGAGAGAGTTTAGTTGAACGACAGTGGAACACAGAGGTGAAGCCTTTGTTTTTTTTTGTGTGAAGAATTTGAGTTTCTGCTACAGCATATATTTTTTTTCAATTTCTAATTATTAGTAAGGTTTTCTCTCTGAATTCCTAAGCATCACTGATGAAAAACAATCAATCATATGTCTGCATGGGGAAAATATTTAAAAGCATATACAATACAACTTGTACATTTTAAATGGCATGTCAGGTGTGGCTACCTTGGTGAGTAGTTTTGAGGGGAAACCTTAACAGCTTTCCATCCTTATACACAGACAAGCTTACAGTATTCTCTAAGATTATTAAAACTTCCAGAAGATAGATTCCAGGATCACAGAGAAGCAGATGTGTCTGTGATAAACAGACAGGCCGAGCGGAGCGGGGGTGAGAGTGCGTCATTCTGAGGGTCGTCAGTGGTCAGACATTTAGAGAGAGAGAGAGGTGGCTCTCCCAGTAAGCTCACTGTTTACCAGACACACAACACTGGGCGACTGAACACACACACTATCAGTCACGCCAGGTGTGGCAAAGAATGAGTGAGGCATGCACATCTCTCTCACACACACACTTGGGCACACGCATCTTTTACACACACACTTGCCAATGTTATATATTTTATAAAGCATATGTTCCTCTGCATAGATAACAGCATGTCTCCATTTTGATGTAGATGAATAAGGAGAAATAATATGTAAATGAATGGACTGTATACAGATCATTTTGTCATATACTATTAATTCATTGGTACATAGAATGTTATGTACTTTATTGATCACTGATGGAAACATATTTGTTATAAGTATCAATGATAAAACAAAATAAAATAATAATAGAACAAATCAATATCAATATAATAAGCTTATCACCTTACATTGATTGAGAGATAAAATATTTTACAGCTGTAGGTTCTCTTGTAAATATACCTTAATAATTGACTCTTGTAAATAAACCCTAATATCAGCCCTAATATGTAAAAACAGCTACTTTTGGCATTACACTGCCAAAAGAGGCAAAAGTAAAGCAATGAACTGTGTCAATCACAGGGCGAACACTAACAAACAGTCTATGTGTAAGAGAAAAAGACAGAGATGGAGAAATATGCTAATATAAGGTTATGCACAAGCTTTTATGTGTACATTTCTGGAAAAAGAAACTCCAACATGCCTAAATCTAACAACAGATATTTTTATCCCATCTTTGCCAGTATCCAAGCAACATACATCACTATTTTTTACTAGGCTTGTATAGCAACATTTCCAGCACAACCAGAGTGAAAAAAGGAGCAGACAGAGCAGGAGGAAATTGCAGCAAGCCTTTAGCTCGATGCCTGGGCTCATTGTATGGCTGAGCGAGAATGTAGGTCCCTGGTGCTTTTCCCAATAAGAGAATGAAACATTGAAACAGAACTGCTTTTTGACACAAGGCGATTCATGCTACGAGTGTGTGTGGAGCTTGACACATAATAATAACTGCAGGAGAATACCTTGGCTTCATATGACAACCTTGATGATTGTCATTGAAAAAAAAGAGTTTAGAGGCTCATGGAGCATAGATTCATGACTCAAGGTTCTTGAGTTTGGAAACAGATGTGTCCACAGGCAAAGGTAATCATTTAGTTCATAAAGGTGGCTGAATGACCATATGCTCATGTGCACATTAGATTGTTAGAATCTGTTGTCTTGTCAGCTGCTACACTCTCATGCAGATGGACTGAAAAAGAGGGTGATGCTATCTCTCTCTCTCTCTCATGGATACAATTTTTTATGTCAGTGGAACTGGTGAAAAAATTTTTTTTTACATTAAATAAATGGCTTTAAACTCATTTTGATTGGCACACATAGTTTTAATAGTGAGATTGTGTTTCTGCCACCGCACGGCCATACCACCTGATATTGATACACAACTTTGATGTACTGTGCAGTAACATGGTCCTTTTCGTCACTTCCTGACGCACAGTGTATCTCTTTAGCGTCATTTTCCAACATCCGATGGACGTTGATGGAACCCTTGTTTAAAAAATAATAATTGTATACAAAAGGATGCGTCAAATATTGACAGTTGGGGTGAATACCAATTATTGCAAAATGTTGCTTTAAATGTAGGTGGCAATGAAGAATTTCCTCAAGTAAAACAAAAATCCACGGCCTTCTTCATTGTTAACCAAACTACATCCTAACTGGAACGAGAGTTGCACTTTGAAAGTCCTAAATAATTTAAAGGGCACAGATCTCAGAATGCCTGAAAAGTGAAAAATTCCAAAACCCTACCCAGACATGATAGGGTTAACCTGGTATGACCACCACACAACGCCTAAAAACAAAAACAAAAAACAAAGCATGCCAGTTGATAAACGTTTTGTGTGAACAGAAATGGTTTCATAACTGCACCAGCTTATCAATAGTAGGCCTATCGACCGGCCAGACCAGCGGATGATGTAATGGAAGGGACACGTGAGAGACACAGAGAGTCCCCGGGCAGGACAACATTTTATGAAAGATCAATCAATTAAACAGACATCCTCCCTGGGGAGACACTGGCCTAATACAAACACTGTGCCACTCATATAAAAAAAAAGATTTTCATAAACATCATCCTGTATGAAGCATAATGATAACAATGACCCACAGGCTTCCATCAGCCTTTTGTCTCAAACAAGTCTGCTCATTTCCATAATGTCATCACTGTATCATATATTCTATTTCCCAATGCTAATCTCCCATTGCCTGCTACTCCTTTCATTCGTCCAAAGTTTCTCATCTCAAACCTCCCTGCAGCATGTGGTGTCTCTCTGTCTTCCCTCGTGGGTTCGTACAGTGTGGCGATGCTCCGCGAGGTCAGCGTCTGAATACTTTCCACAAAATGCGGCCCAGGGGCGCAAATAATAATGTGCTGGGATGCTCTCATTATCGACTGCCCTTCGCACTGCCCTCTGCTCCGCTCTGCTCCCCCTCACAGCCCGGCTCCGCATCCGCCTCTGGCTGAAAGGATAGGCCGCAGCGAGTCGAACGAGGACTGTTTTTTTTTCTCACACGGGTGCCACGGCGTTGTCCTTGTGATGGTTTATTCACTTATCTATTTACTTTAAAGTGTGACTGGCAGGTTGGAAAGGCAGACAAGTATGAATGTGAAGAGTCACCACTCAATGGCTGTCTCTCTCTCTCACAAACACACACATAGCCTACAGAGGTAGGTTTGAGTTTGACACATTTTGTGTGTGTGTGATTGACATCTGTACACACTGTGACCCTTCCTCAACGACCCCCAGCCTCATTATATCAGCAGTGGGAGCTGGCGAGGATGACATTTTCATCCTCATTAGAACACCACATCATGGAGTGAAGACCATCAACGTCATGTCTAATGAGAGCAGAGAGCAACTTCACCGCTTCTGCATGATGCATCTTTACAGCTTAAGAGTGCTGCTTCGGGCTTGGAATTTTGCAGTGAAATATTATACTTAATCTCCCATTCTTCTGCATTTCTAACGCCTACCCTAAAGTATTCCATGACACAAAGGGCAGAGCCTTCACACACAAGTGCGAGCGTGTTGTAATGTTTTAGCCCGTTGCTTTTTGCAATCTAAATGTGTACGTCTGTGTGTGTGTCAGCCTGACTCCCTAGGCAGTTTCACCCTCTTGACAGCCAGGTCTGGGAAAATGCTCACAGATCAAAGCCAGAGACCAAACTGAATGAAAATCCAGTCAGAGAGCCACTGCAGACACACATACACCAACCATTCTCCTTCAACATCTCATATACTGTAGCCTACAGAACGTTTGGGTGTTGGTGCAGCCAACCCTACGACACAAAAAATGTGTCACTGAACTCACTACATCTTCACTTCGCCTGAAAAAGAGGGGCTCCAACACAAAGATGTTTCTCTCTTACTTGTAGCCATCACAAAAGGGTACACACAGTCTCTCTCCATGTACCTCCCTGTCTGGTAAAATAATTAGTCTTTCATAGAGCAGGAAGAACACGCCGCCACGGTGGCACGTGCGGATGAGGAGAGGGAGAGGCGTGCCGGTCGAACTCCCTGGTGCTGAGAGAGAGAGGGGACATGTGGGATGGGACAGGCTGTGCTAATCACTGGTCTTCTTCCTGCAGGTAAACTAGACTCATTTAAGCTCAGTGAGGCATGACGGGCACACTGGTTGCACACTGTAGAAAGCATGCACACAGACACACACTGAAGATTACTCGAGTGTATGCCTGTCTGAAGACTGTGTGTTTCTGTGAAGATGTCTTTATAGATTTTAACATGTGGAGATGTGCTATGAGATACAAAAATAAACATACATTTAAAAGATGAAATTTAGAACAGAGATACAAAATAAAGTAGTAAGTGAGGTACACATTCATTCACTGTTGGTTCTTTATTTGAAAGGCAAAACAAATGCATCCTGTTCATTGCCTGTAGCATATACATGTCAATCCTATGATGAAATAAAAACCTGCGCCGCTAGATAGGTAACACCAGGGATTTAGTTTAGCTGAGAATCAAATCAGAGGAGAAAACAGCAAGCCCCATCTCGACCCCACACCAATAATTTATCCAGTGCCCTCTTTCTCTCTCTCTCTCTCTCCCTTTCAGTCAGGGAGAGTGGGAAATGGTGTCTAGGAGATAACTCAATTAACAGCACAGAGATTTTGCTCTGCTCAAACGAGTAGCTAGGGGGGCCACTCTACTTTAAGACAAAGTGAAAAGTCCTCGGATGAGTGTGTGTGTGTGTGTGAGTGAGTGAGTGTGTGTGTGTGTGTGTGTGTGTGTGTGTGCGAGTGAGTGAGTGAGTGAGAGAGAGAGAGAGAGAGAGAGAGAAAAGAGAGAATGTTGGCTGTATGGTTATGAGAATACCACACTGAATTCACACTTAAACAGTCTGTTGCCATGCCCCCAGGGACACTCACTACCACATTGAGATGTTCTCTGCTCTCTCCCCCCGTCCCTAGCTCTGCTGTACTCTCTGCTCCCGATTACAGCTTGGTAAGATCACTTAGTAGTCATTAAATGCCATTAAAGCTCGACTCAGTGGCCGCAAAACAGGAAAACATAATTCATTACTTAACAATCATCCCGAAGCATGAAGAGAGAGAGAGAGAGAGAGAGAGAGAGAGAGAGAGAGAGAGAGAGAGAGAGAGAGAGAGAGAGAGAGAGAGAGAGAGAGAGAGAGATGCCCTTTTTAAAAGCAAATGTTTGAGGATTTTGTGCAAACAAATAAATCACAAAGAGCAGCATTAAACATCAAAGGAGTACATGAAAATACTGAGAATGCAAATTACACAGCACTTTAAACTACACTTAATTATATTCATCCTAACACAACAACATCATTTGAGAGAAATCAGTCCTAAGCTTCTCATTTTGCATGTCACTTCTTAAACAAAGTACAGGCTTGTCATTGCAACTACACAACTAAAAATGAACACTTTCCATTTAAAAAACCTGATTATATGTACACAGGATGAATTATCCTGACACACACACTCACACACATATAGGTGATTCTCATAGGATCAGTGTTCAACAACATTCAACATTACATTCTAAAGGCACTTAATAAAACAAACACTGTGGTTTCTTAAGCCGCTAGAAGGCACTTTATACAAATCACTGCACTGGCGTAGCAAGGGGTTGTGGTAAAGCAGTGACGTTGCCTGGGCATCAGGAGAGACACCACATGGCTGTGAATGCTGCAACAATGCCATTGAGAATAGCCACACTGTATCCCATATGGAAGGAGTGTCCAGTCATTCGCCTGCAAACACAGTACAAGACAAAAGACACAGTGAATGGGTGGAAAGAAAATGGAGGACTGATTAGAGTAACACAATGTAGGAATTCGTCTTTTCGTTCATTTTTAAGGTACTGGGTACCTATGTAGCACTAAGCAGATACACAATTTGTCTAAAACCGACGAAAAGGGTCGCGCTCCTACCTGCGACAGCAATGTCTGAGGAGCGCAATGGTCGGGAGGTAGCATAAGTTACCCTACTTCAGACAAATCTGTTATTACAATATCCGAGTATGAAAAAAAACCCACACTGGGTACCACCTGTGGCTCATATAATTAGTTTTTATTTATTGATCAACACTTAAACAAACAAGGCATGGCTTGCCACAATTTGTGTGCAAAGATAAACATCTGCAATCATACTGTGAACCTTAGGGAAATACCATCCTCATTATTCCACCTGTAGAAAACATGCATAAAGTTTACTGTTGGGCTTTTAAGCACGTATAAAATAGGATAGCAGAGATTACATCAGAGATTACTACAATGAATAGGAGAACAATGAGGAGGGAGGGCCAAGGAATGGGCAGAGGAAAGACTCAAATCTAGGTGGCCTTCATCCTTTTGTGGAAATATTGTAATTACAAGTTCTGAGCACATGATTCATTGCAGGAAATTGTAATTACTAGTGAGAACGTTTCCAAGTTATAACATTGATTGGCGTGTCACTACTAAAAAAAAATGCAAAGGATGGAAGCTATTAATAAATCATCGTGCCGTCTATTAAATGTGTATGGAAGTGTATTTTATGAATAGAAAAATTAACTAGACGCAAAATGCTGATTTACTGACTAACCACTGATCCATCTCTAACACCCAACACCTCTCTGTAACATTTTATTTTGACAAAGCAAACCATAAAAAAGTGTTAAAAGTGCAGTCAGGGATTTTACGTGATTTCAAGCCCATTTGTTGTCAAATTCAACAATCATCTCCTCACGACCTCCAGCTGCCCATTTTGTGAGTACACTGTAAAAAATCCGGTCTCTGTAGGCAGCCCAAGCTCCGAAAACTGGAAACAAAGTGGGGGCAGCCTGTCCCCCAAACAAATACGAAACCCTGCGTGGAATTTCTCTACTGAATACTGAAGGTGGGGTGAGCTGCCTCTCGGGTGTGTTTAGTTTGGTTCTTGGTTAAAGTATAATGTATAGTTTTTTGCACAAAAGCGTCAGCTAATACATTTAAACACAAACTAACACAAAATCCGTGTCTGTACCTTTAACAGATGTGTTTATGATGAGTGGTTAGGTCATCATTACAGTTAGTGGCTTTGTTTGTTTGTCTCTCTGTCAAATTTCATAAACCTTGAAGGACGGGTGGAGCAATTTCCAAAGAAGAGGCCATTACATTTTGGACCAGATCTATCTGGGTCAAGGGGTGGTGAGTGGATCTTAGGACATGGACTTGAAGGCAGCATTGGGCCTGTCTGTGGTGAGGACACTGGTGGTAGAGGGGGTGGGGTGGAGCTAGCCTTATGGGTTTGGGGGTTGTTGGTCAGCTGTTATTAGGGATCTGGGCTTACAAATGGCACATTAGGAGGTTGCAAGTTCGATCGCCAGGGCGGTCAGCCAAATGCAAAGGCTGTTCGCAAGGACTGGCACTTTTGTGCTCTCTGAGTAAGGCATTTAACCCCAAGTTGCTCCCTGTAACTGGTTCTCTGTAAGGCACAATGAATGAGTGTGTCTACTAAATGACAATGTAAAAAAATGTTATGTGAAAGACACTGGTGCTGCTACTCCCTCCATATAAAATGTGTCAATGAAAGCTCCCACAAGAGGGATGATTTTGAAGGACAGTACACAGCATTATAATGCTCTTTTCTTATCAGTGAAATGATTGTTAACCTGGTCTTGGTCACAACTTGTCCTGTGTCTTATCAATGATGACCTATAATGACACAAACAGTCCTTCAGAGGAAGAAGGCAAACTAATGCACTGACAGCTGCACTCTGCTCTGAAATAATACAGGCCAAATTAAACTCTACATTTTCATGAACGTAAAATGTTTTTTAATGTGTCTGCATTATCCAATGCACTTTTCCATTATGTGCCCATGTCTAAACCTATCCACGCCCAGGCCTCTCTGATAGCTGCCTGGAGTCCCTATGCTGTAGTTCTACTCGGCCATCAAGCCGTCAGGCCACGTTAGGGGAACCAAATGGAGTGAACAGGAAGGGGGCTAATACATATTGATTCCCCACACAGGATTATTAGACTTTCTGCTGCACCATGACATGCACACACACACACACACACTATAGGGAGACTGATCTATACATGTGTGCAGAGGCACACAAACACATTGTTACAGATTTACGAACAGACCACCACTGTGCCTTTAGCGCTGCCTGCAGCCTCCAGCTGAACGAGGTCTTTAAACGGCAGCAGACACACGCAACAAGCAGAATCTCTGGGGAATCTCCAGGAATCGTTTACCTGTTAGGAAGATACAGGCAAGGCCCTGCTGTGTTTTTCTAGCGCAGCTTGGAGAGTTCTAACGAACACTAAGCATTATCGATAGACACAGTTCCACTGATCCTAGACCAGTGGTGGAAGGTCACATGTGAACTGGGTGGACATGTGCAGGAAAATTCCACTGGCTTGAGAGCAGGGTGCATCCACCTTTGACCTGCAATTGTGTGACTGTTTTTGTGTGGGCATATCGGACGAGAGGCCAACCAAGAACAGGACATGCTCTAAGGGCGGGGTGGGGGTACACCCGCCTTTGTGCCCAAACACGCACACACACACGCTCTATCTGATTGCAACAAGCCAACTAGATTGAAAATAAATTCAGAAGCACACATTGTAACTGTTAGTATCCTTGGATGGGTGCGTAGGCTTGGCTACATTTACACACACAGGAAAGGGGACAAAGTGTCAAGGCCGTCACATAATGTGGAGAATTCATCTGGTTTCATTTGTAGTTCTCATTTCTGTGAGGCTAGTGGGCAAACCTGTCAGCTGAATGAATAGCTTTCGTTAGAGTTTAAAGGTCCAGCCATTTACAAGTGTGTGTGTGCATGCGTGAGAGAAGGGGAGAAAGAGTCAAAGGAGAGAGAGAGAGAGAGAGAGAGAGAGAGAGAGAGAGAGAGAGAGAGAGAGAGAGAAAGAGAAAAGGAAAGAATGAAAGAGGGTGGGGGGGTAGAGTAAAATCTTAATTGAGGCGCTTATCCACTGATGGGCCTTAAAACAGTAGGTTTCCGTGGAAACACAGCCACAATGGACCTCATCAAACAATCAATTTTCTTTATTGCCAACAGTCTACTTGCTCACTACGCTTGTCTATGCAGCACCAGAGCAATAAAACTATTCAAACAGAGCAACCAATTTGAGATTTCACCATTACACACACAAAAAAAGAAAAAACATAAACATGTCCCTTCCAACCATCCCAGACCAATCATTTAATATTATGAGGCTAACGATAAAAAACACAAAAGCACACCAGGCTGTTCGAGCCGCTTCCGGACTTCACGCCCAAACAGTGTTTTTTTCGGGGTGAGTGGCTGGAACATTCATAAGCACAACACTACGCTGTGGAGTAAAGGCTGGGGGTTGGTCGATAGTGGCCCATCCCAAACCTGGGTCGATAACCACTCAGTGAACTCTGGGAGAGTGAGAGGGTAGTGTCGAGGGGCAGAGGGTGGGTGGAGGTCTGCCTGGGGAACTGGACCTTGATGGCTGGGTTGCTCCGGCTGTTGCCTGTTCACTGGTTGTAGTTTCAGCATGACGCAGCATTACACCCACCACCACTCAGTGATGGATGTCGCTTCCGCCTAGCCAGCTCTTCCCGCGTAAGTGGTGACGCAGAAGATTAGGTAAAAGTCCGTACAATAAACAAACAAAACGTGCTCCGACACACACAAACACAAACAACTGTCTGAAAGTCAGGAAAGAAGAAAAATAAGTCTTCTCTACTTGGCCAGCTTCCTTCTTTACAGCACTACCGATCCAAAGAGCTTCTTTTAACTAAAAAAAAAAAGGAAAGGAAAAAAAAACCAAAAAAAAAACCTCGGCTTCACTGGGCCTGAAGAGCTGCTAATTAAACTTAGTGTTTCATCTCCTCACCTCGAGGAGGTCAGGAGGGCTGCTTTCAGGAGCTGCCTAATGCCATCGTGCCCCCGCAACACACTCTTGCTGTGCTCCTGCCATCAACCTCTCGCAGTGCCTCAGAGCTATGGCCGCTGATCCGCGGCCGGACCCGCTGTCAGCCCGCACGCTCAGACACTGAGTGACGTGGGAGCCTGAGCTAACCGTCGGCACTGCAGGCTCTGAACTGAAGTAGTGGAGAGGATTCATTTTAGGATAAGAGATGTACGCCACTGAAGGTCCTGACCAATGGGGTGGGGTAAGGAAGGGGCAAACAGTCAAAACAATTGGGACACAGCAATGAAAACGCTTCCTCTTTTTCTTCATTTCCGTTATTGTTATTCTCGCTCTCTCTCTCGTTACTGTTCCCCTTTTTCTGTTACTAAGGCAACTCAAGCAGTATTCTGACTTCGGCTGAGAAAAACACTGTCATTACTTCAGTCCTCTCTTATCACTGTGTCTGACAAACCGCCTCAGAAACTGCTCAGTCAGATAAACAAAGGGTAGGCAGTGTGGTCCTCTTAAAGACACGCTAAAAAGATCATATCTGAGAAATACACCCACTTGCAGGTCTCCATTTTGTGTCAGTCCAAGCTCATTTCACATGCATACTATCCTCATCCATTTATGGCTAATTAATGAATGCAGATATTTATGAAGAAGTTTATGGCATCTTCAATAGAAAATCAATATATTTTTCACTTGACAAGTCCTAATGGCTTCTACACACAGTTGCGTTCCGTCAACGCATGCAAGTGGGTGTTCCCGACGGTAGCCATGCAAATGACTTGAAGTATAACCGTAATTTGATTGGTTGGTGCCGTCCGTCGATTGGCTTGATTGGCCGGTGCCGTCTGTCGGTGCAGCAACAGCTGAACCGCCTTGCCGAAGCGACAGGAGAAACGCGACGCAACGGACCCACAATTCAGTTCGGCAACGGATGACGTGAGCCCATGTAAAGTGAATGGGATGCGTCTCCAGCACTGCAACGCACGCAGCTGTGTGTAGGAGCCGTAATTTTTCTCATTACTTGAGTAGGCTACTGACTTTGAAGTACCTTAAATAGGAGGATTCTGACTCCAGTATAAGTAAGCAAGAGTGTTATCTATTTCCTTCTACAAATAATTTAAGAGACAATTTCAAATAGAACGCAACAAAAAGCGGAATTGAAAGCATCAAAGTAACTCCAACACTTCGGACCAACATTACCCTACCCAATTTTCTTCCCATGTAGCCAATTTTCTCCTAAATCATAGCCACTTGTAGGATGAAACACAGCCTATACAATACAATGTGCTCTTGCTCACAGCCAGAATGGTGACAAATGGAATTGTGTACGAATCACGATGGGAGAAGAGCAATGGGCCACAGGATGACAGGAAATAGATGATGGATGAGGAGGACAGACAGTGGCAAAAGCTCTTTATGATAACATCAGGGAAGGCTCTTACTGTTTGTGTTTGTGTGTGTGTGTGTGTGTGTGTGTGTGTGTGTGTGTGTGTGTGGATATTTTGTGGATATTACTCTAACCAGAATGTTGAAGGAGCTACTAAAGCTAAGGCTACATGCCAGCCAGGTAAATAGATGCCATTTCCTACACAGAACATGAGCCCAATCAACTCCATAGTTACGCTTAAAAAACCTTGATATATTAGGGCGGTGAAGACAAATGAATGGTTTCTTTGTTAGCATTCTCAATTTCTACACTATAATACCAGAAAAAATCTAAGCAAGTTAAAATACAGTATAGGCTGGTAGCAACAGACCACTCTTAATCCATGTTCGTTGTGCTCTGAACTGTCTAAGCATACTGCCATTAAACCTAATTGCTTTCTTAATGAAAGAGTGATCGCTACTGGTGAACAGGTGAACTGTGGGGTGATCATATGAAACTGTAATTAAACAATAATAGCCTCCATCAGTGGGCTAATCTAGCCATTACTAACTTTAAAACATAATATTTTATTGTATTGAGGACCAATATGTTTCTATTTGTTGAACACATCAGAGTATTTGTAACGCATATTAGTGACCACATGAATAAACAATAAGAGGGCATGACTTTCCCAGTGTAGTGCATGGTTACATAACATCATTGTCATCATGAATGAGGCTTGAGTCATGAATGTCAAAGTCTTAAAGAAACATTAGGAATTTTAGCTGGTTACAATCAAGATCAGTAGAACCACAACTATGCCAAGTTATTTTTCAGTCAGCATGTTTCTTCATAAATATTTCAGAACTACAGTATATGTAAATTCATGCTTGGTCACATTACATGAAAAAGGTCTCAACTACTGTTTCTTTTTTTAAACACGGATATGATGAGCTAGTGACTAGTGATCTAGTATTGTCTGTCTTTCACATGACTGGCCATATTACACCAAAATAATCAGAGGCTACCTAAAGTTGTAAAAAAACATACCTCAAAAAGTGGCTTTGAAAGAAGTTAACAGTACAGTACTGTATTTGTGTCCCAATTTATTTTGTATCTTAGACTGTTTTGTGTTCGGTTGGTGAGATTAGAGGTTGGATCAACTGAGATTACCAAGGAACCTGTCTATGGCAGGAAAATTGTAGGTCAACAAAAGGCCAATGGTGTTCGTTAAAAGATCAATTTAGCTTAGGCAAACATGGCCTAAGACGACATGCACACATCTTAAAAACAGAAAAAAAGTTTATGCAAAATGAGGATTACAACAAGTGACTATAAAGATACTCTCCCCCAGTTATCCTTTTCTTTCTCTCTTGCTTTAGGGTAACAAACATCATTTCTTAATGTCCAACTCCACTGAAACTCTTCGTTTCTACATCCATGTGTCTTTGCATGTAGCCATGTACGCCCATTGCTCGGTCTCTCATTAAAGCATCATATTATGGAAGTAGGGTAGGGCTGGCTTGCATGTGCAACGGGCCCAGCAGCATAGCTAAAGCCACAGCAGGCCAATTTCAGAAGAGCTTTGCCAGCTCTGTCGTGTCCGTCTGCCTGCTCCAAAGATGAAAACCAATTACAGCGAAATTGCTTTTCTGTTCTCCGCTGGGCCAAAGCGTGTCTGTGGGACTGACTGAAATCGGAAGGCTAACACTACCAGGCACGCCAGATAAAAGAGCGAGAGATTCATTCTATCGGACATGCTACACCACCACTGAAAGCACACAGCGGAAATGAAGAAAAAAAATGACTGGATAGGCATAGAGACTGAAGACGAGAGACGGAAGATCTCTGCCCTTCCTTTCTCCTCTCACCGCCTCCCTCACTCCTTCTCCCAATGTTCCGTAAAAATGGTGTTTAGTTCCCTTGGTCAGTCACAGACAAGGGACTTGCTTAGTTACAGCGTAATAAATTCAGACCGACCCACTGCACAGCCCAAAATATATGACTCTGGGATATATAAGAGGGGACAAACAACTACAGCAAGCTGTGAAAAGAAGTCCAATCATAAACCATAACAACATAAACAGATCAACTGACCAAGTACAAACAAACCATTAAACACAAATGTGTGTGTTTATGCTGAAGTGTGTAGTGTATGCTGACATTTTAAGGAAATAATATTTAATTAGATCTCCATATGTATATGCTCACCTCAATCTTGAGGAAGACAGGGAGGTTGGAGGAAACGTGCCGGGGTCGTAGGAGTCAAAGTAGGTAAGCGTCCAGGAGAAGCTGCAACAGGAGATCCCAGCCAATGAGGAGAGCATCAACAAACTCCAAAACCCTGTTAAAATGAACAACATAGTTAGGTACACATAAGCTTCTATTCAGTGGGCATTAGAAAACGAACTTAAGACAAAATACATGTGTTTTTTAATTGTTCGAAACTTCAACGGTCTTAAAAGTAGCCAACAACAAAAGTTGCCACTGTACCAAAAGTAGTTTGTGCCTGTGTTTCCTTGCAGGCAAGCCGCTGACGAGAACATAACAGAATGAAACAAGGGGAAACGTCGTTTCTTAAAAAGCTATATTAATATGAAGCATACTCAATCATTAAAATCCAATTCACAAACCTAGTAGTCTGACTTCTGTTCCGTCTTCTCTTATTATTTTTTCTGCTTTAAGCTCTGAAAAACAAGTACAAACATGACAATGTTTATTATGCATTAAAAAGAAAGAGAATCTAGCATGGGTTATGTGTTGGTTTGTAAGTTAATGCAACTGTATTCTTAAGAAAAATGACAAAATAAGTGGCTTCACAATATATACTTACCTTTTAAAATAACATAGATAAAGGCAAAAAACAACGCGATGACAGACACAACGATGACGCAGAGGAGTATTGATAGTATACGGGCGGGCCATTGCTTTCTGTCATCCTTGTATTTTTGCTGTGGAGATGACTTAATTGACATAGACATTCCTTGCTGAGATGTTTCGTGGAGAGAAGCTCTCTGAAAGTCTGTTCGATCAAGTTCATGGCTGCTTACATCCTTGTCTAACCCGTGCGCAAACATTAGCCTTCGAGCTAAAGGCTCAGTCGCCAACCTGGCACCACCGTCGGGCGCTCCAGCGTTGTCAACACGGGGCATTTCTGAGATGCGCCTTAAGAAAGCTAAACAAGTCGAAATTGTACTACACAGTCATAAAACTAAGCCTACCTAGTCACAATAGCTAACTGGCACCAACGAAGACCGCCTGCAACGCCTGCCCAATCTTTGCTAGCGCTACCTGAAGTTTCTGGATGTAATCCAAACGCACCTCTGCAAAAGGTTCAGTATTCAGAACGTGAGAAGACTATAAAACAACAGCTAGGACGTTTAACCTAAAGTGACATTTCCGTGTAAATACATTCAAAAGGTTGACCGAATTTGCCATATGCGAAAAATATAACCTCTGAGGTTGTCGCAAAGTTTGTTCAAACTTTTTAAAACACCGCGGCTTCGGCTTCCGTGTCCGACGGGAAACCCCGCCTGTTGTACTTTTCACCAATCACAATCATACAGGTTCATGAGATGACGGGACACTCTTTGGACTTGGTAACTGTCAATCAAAAAGAGAGCCTGGGATTTAGAAAGACTTATGAAAACCGAAAACGCAGGCCCATGGCAAGTGGTTGGGCGGTCGCCAGGTTTTCTCCCATTTTTTCCCCGTCTCCCCCATGATAGGCCACTGAAATGGTATATTCATAATCTTTCAAGGCCTTCAACTGATTTAAGAGCCTAAAATAGTAATCAATTGAAGGAGTTAAACTGTCTTCCTGCTTGACCGAAATGCTTTTGATTGCTTTAATGTTTGTGGGCCTAGGCCTACATGATTGTATCATATTGAAGATAGTGGATGCTGACGACTTGCTGTACGACCCAGACATGCCATTGTTTCATATTATATGCTTTGTCACAGTTAATGTTTTATTTTCTTCAATCTCGTTTTCAAATGATTATGACTTAACAGCTGACAGTTAAGACTCAATTCGATTTCATGAAATGATGGTGATTATGATGTGAGCCTTAAGGCTAGAGGGCAGTAAAATTAGCTTAATTGAGAATTGTCTTTTCTTGTGTGGAATATTTCTTCACACAGTTGACAGTCAACAACCCACTCTGAAAGAGCTTGTAATAAACACAGAATCAATGTGTTCCCTTTATCTCTGAAATTCATGGCATGGTGCCAGTCTGACTGTATAGAGGGGGATGTTCAACGAGGTGCCAGCAGGCACAGGGAATGGTGTTCTCTTTCATAGCACCCAGACAATGAACTATTTGACACGATGCTCTCAGTCGATGCTTATGCTCTGCCCATTATTGTGTGAGATTGAAGGTACACATTTTACATTCATTTTTATTTATCTCGCCATTTTGCAATCATGTTCCCTTTATGTTACTATCATAGCCTGCTTTTCTTTTCCCATCCATCCCATGCCATTCACCTCCCCACCTGCCTTCACCCAGACATGGCATGGGATTGGAAAAAATCAAAGGTAGTTTGTAACAAAATACTTTGAGGGATTGTATTTAGAGTATTTCAAATACATTTTTGCCTCAAATAAGGCAAATTCCATCACTCAGTTCAATACCATGACAATAGGCTATGCTTATCATAGTCGCTTGATGGTCTTTTGGACCCCCACCGTTGACTTCAAGGCACCTAATCCTAACCAACCATAATCCTAACCAATCCTTGACTAACCCTATATTTTTGCTATACACTATCACTATACAGATTGGACATGGAAAAGGTTGTCATGTAAAGATTCCCAAGAGTCCAAGCTTTCAAATGGTGTATAACATTACTATGCTACATAGCAATATGGTGCATACATACAGGTGGGAGAGGCGGGTAAGTGTGCCGTGGAAGGCGCACTGTTTCATAATTAATAAATTGACAACTGAGCAAAAGTGTACTTGAATTATGTCCATTGCCAGTACTGGGGCCAAGGGCAGGAACAGATATCTCCTCTCTGTGTCTTTGTTGACAGTTTTCTCTGCACATTGAAGGCTTGGGGCCATAGCCAAATACAGGCTTTAACTCATTCTGTTCAGGCTAGCCTCTGTTCAGCCATGCTGAGACAAACTCATTGTGATCAATGGGGTTAGATGACTCTGTGACATATGCCATAGTAGAAGGTCTACGATACTCAAATCGAAATTGGTTACAGTAATTTGGTGGCAATGTTCTTGTTGAGTTGTGATTGGTAAGAGGTATCAGTAATGTCAACCTCTTTCAGCTAGTTGGTGACAAACAGATCAATTTTGGGAAGCTACTCTCTAGTCTAAGTTCATGAGAAACTGGTGAATTCACTTTTGTGATGCTACTGTATTGTACAGTAGCTCTGTGTACAGTTTCAAGAATGAATAGCCTTCATGTCCTTTGATTAATCACTATCACTGCCATGTGGTAGCCTAGTTCAAATGAACATCAATAGATGTAGTGATGACCTTACAAGAAGATGTAATAAAATAGGCTATACAGTACAGTATCAGACAGCACACTCCACTATCTTTTTTTTCTTTTCAAGAATGATAGTCTATGTGTCATTGATTGTTGTATTATTGACATTGTATTGGTTCTGTTTCTCATCAACTCCATGATAGTTTGTCGTTTGTATCTGTGTGTGAAATAACGTTTCTGCCCTAATGAAAAATGTTGATCACAAAAAAGTAAATGGATGTAGTCTGGTGGGTAGGCAATGTTTAGTGAATTAGGATTTAGTGACACTTCTAATTCAACACAATGGAAATCAAAGCTGGGTCTATAGGCAAGTTTCAACAAGTTAGTAGTAGTCCTCACACCAAACAATTACCATCAATTTGTCATAGTGAAATTGTTGCATTCTCACTGAATGTCAATGTCCCCTTCTCACTTCTCTCTGCTGGTTAGATTTCCAGGATATGTGGAAATTGGATGTGAAATGAGTGAGAGGGAGAGAGTGTAAGAAAGAGTGAAAGCAAATGCTCTTATGCATGTCATCGTTATTACTGTAGAGTGTGGTTTGTTTTGGTCATGATTACCCGTGGGCTGTGTCTGTCCTTTCTGTGCTTATGCAAACAAGTGGACTACTACACCATGACACCGTAAGCACATACTGTCTATTCCATTTCAACTTTGCTTAGTTTGAGTATGCTGACTGTAATGTTTTTTTTTTCTGTGATAGTAGGCAAGAGTACAACAATTGTCTATTTTGCAATTTCTAAAGGACACATGCCCACCAAAGGCCCACTGCAAAAAAAAGTCTCATGTAAACCTCTCTTGCAGAAAGCTGGTATGTGGCTATACATGGCTGGGTATGTCTGCAAGGCCCTCTTCCTCCTTGCGTAAGAATGGTTGAGGTTTGGCAGCAGAAGGTGTATCTGACTGCTGCAGCCTGCTTCGCCTCGTGCTGTGAGGGACATTCAAGGAAATTTGCGCCTGTCAGTTCCCATCCGTCACTGTTCAAATGCCTCCGCCGGAACGTTCATCGCTCCTGGCCCACAGCAAGCATTCACAGGTTGACTCTTTCGATGATAACAAGCCTGTCTCCCTGGCTTGTTGTGTCTATCACAACCCACAACATGCATTTCTTGAAAGCAATATAGTAGGGCACACATTGGTCGCAACTTAAATGATCACACAATGACTGCATCACATTTTTATCACACTGACACACACACTTCAAATGACTTTACATTAGTGCACTAATAGATCCATCCC
This sequence comes from Alosa alosa, assembly GCF_017589495.1. Lineage (NCBI taxonomy): Eukaryota > Metazoa > Chordata > Actinopteri > Clupeiformes > Clupeidae > Alosa > Alosa alosa. Next base: position 19,282,187 of record NC_063205.1, read on the forward strand.
AGCTTTGGTACCCAGAAGGAAGACATAAAATGCAAATAGCCTGTGACTGATAACAATGAAGACAAAACGCTAATGTGAGGCAGTACCAATAAGACTAACAAGAAGACAACAAAACAGTAATTTGTTGTTCTCTCAGTGCCATTTTGCCCCCTTTTAAAGTCTTGCTTGTTTACCCTCCACTGATGGCAAATGGCAAATCCATTAGCTTGTGCTGCTGCATTCATTGACTAAAAAGCCAAATCAGCGGCTAACCCTCTCCCGTCGAGCAATACAGGGTTAGATAAGGTGGAGCCAGCAACCTGTAAAGCCCGACTGTGGAAATGGACGTCTTGCTTAAGGGACAATGTCAGAATTGTGAGGAAGGTGATGTCTGCATCACCCCGCTAACACATTCCAAGCACAAAGGCATTTTTCTTTCCCAGCTAATGTTGGCAAGGTTTTTGGGGGCCAAGCAGCGAAGCAGCGTGTTTCTACGTTTTTCTATTATTATTATTCCGCCATGGAAGTCAATGGCAGCCCATAGAACCGTCTGGTCAAAAGTTGTGAAATTTGGCACAATGATTGGGGACAGTCCAATAATTAATTGAACCAAGTTTCCTGCCGGCACCTTGAGTGCTCTAGCGCCACCAACAGGCCAAAGTTGGATGTGTGTTCACGCATGTAACTTTTGACCCGTATGCCCGATTGTCAAAAATGAGGTATCATTGGAATCCTTAAACCAAGCCGAGTTCAACGCACCCTATCATGTTAAATTTCCGCCATGATGGATTTTCCGCCATATTGGATTTTATTGAAAGTGAAACTATTATTATTTTTCTATTATTATTATTCCGCCATGGAGAAGTGAAAGTTTCACTATGTGAGAAGTGAAACTAAAGTTTCACTTCTCACATAGTTTGTCCGACTTTCACGAAACTTAGTACATATGATCTTCAAACCAAGCAGCACAAAAGTTATCCCTTTTCGTCTTCGGAACTAAAACCGTTCTCCTGTAACAGCCAATCGAAATTTGTGGCGAAGCCGCCAAACAGGAAGTGAGCTCATTTCTCCGCAACCATTTCATGTATCAATATAGCTGCAAGCAGCAATGAGGGGGCCAAGCAAGTAAGCAGTTGAGCAGAAGTTGGGATTGGATTGGACTGGACTGGACTGGACTTGACTGTGTTGTGTTAGATTGGAATGGATTGGACTGGACTGGATTCAAAGGTCACCGAATTTATTGTGTGTCCTCAAGATGTACTCCTAAGACCACATACCAAGTTTGGTTTAAATCTGTGAAAGTGTTGATAATTATAGCACCCCTAGTGGTGAAAGGTCACCAAAATAATTATGCAGTCTTAATATGTGGTCATGACTCCACATACCAAGTTTGGTTTAAATCGGTGAAAGTATTGATAATTATAGCACCCCTAGTGGTCAAAGGTCACCAAAATAATTGTGCAGTCTTAATATGGGGTCATGACTCCACATACCAAGTTTAGTTTCAATCGGTGAAAGTGTTAATAAATATAGTGCCCCTAGTGGTCAAAAGACTCCAAATTTATTGTGCGTCTTCAGGATGGGGTCTCAAGTCCATGTACTAAGTTTGGTTTCAATATGTGTAAGCATTGCTGAGATATGAGCCTACTTCCTGTGATTATAGCGCCACACTGTGGTCAAAATGTACCAAATTTCTTGAGCCTCCTCCTAATTGGGTCCTGAGCACATGTAGTAAGTTTAGTCTTGACACGAGAAAACCTTGCTGAGATATCACTTCACTTCCTGTTTGGCAGCTTTGCCGACAATTTTAATTGGCTGTTACGGGAGAACGGTTTCAGATTTGAAGACAAAAAGGGATAACTTTTTTGAGGCTTGGTCTGAAGATCATCTGCACCAAGTTTCATGAAAATCGGACAAACTTTGTGACCTGTGAAAACTTTTAGGTGTTTTTGATTAAATCCAATATGGTGTAGGGTCATATCTTAGCAATGCTTTCACATATAGAAACCAAACTTGGCATATGGACTTAGGACCCCATCCTGAGGACACACAATACATTTGGTGACGTTTGTCCACTAGGGGGGCGCTAGAGATACAGGAAATTAGCTCATATCTCAGCAACGCCTTTAAATATCGAAACCAAACTTGGTATATGGACTCGGCACCCGATCCTGAGGACACACAACACATTTGGTGTACTTTGACCACTAGGGGCGCTATAATTAGGAAGACTTTTTCGTATCGACACCAAACTTGGTACGTTGATTCGTGAACACATCCTAAGGACCCACAATTTATTTGGTGTACTTTGACCACTAGGGGTGCTATAATTATCAACACTTTCACCGATTTAAACCAAACTTGGTATGTGGACTTAGGAGTCAGGCTGGTGCAAAATTCCGAATTTTAGAATGGATCTCCATTCAATTCACGAATTGGAATTTGAATTGAATTGGCTCCGCCCCACAGGAAGTTGAATTTGAATTGGAATTGGAATGACAGGAAGTGGAGTTAAATTCATGGCAATTCAATGCAATTCCACAGTCAAACAACAGGAAGAATGTGTTGAATCTCACATGCATTCAGTTTTGGGAAAGTTACTTTGGATTGTAAAATTGAATAGCTATTCTTACTTAAAATGTTTAGTTGGTATAACTCAGTTTTTGTCTTTTGTTGATTATGTTGATTTTGCTTTTTGAGATAACTTGGCTAAAAGGAGTAATTTAAGTGAACATGATCATTTAAATCGAGTAAACTATACTTGAATTGCTTAAGTTTTGCTACACTGTGAAGTTGGTTAGTTAGTTATCCTTACTTAACCTGTTAGTTAACTGTAGTTTAAAAAAAAAAAAAAACATGCAAACCGATTGCCTTGAAATTACAGACTAATCTGGGATAGGAATTCCAAGTTGTACTACACTCTGAAAGTACTGCACAATGAAGGGGAGACCTCACTATGTACCACCAATATGTGGCACACACCTGGGTTTGTCCAGCGGTTTAGGGAACCCCCTAATCTTTGATGTCCACAGTGAGTCAGGACTTTGTTTTACCACTTCATTCATAGGCCTGATTTTGGCATTTCAGTGTCTCCATGATGTTGTGAAGGCATTGGGGTTGATATTAATATCCTGACCAGAGATGAGAGTGCATGTAATGGACAGCCACTAACACCACCATGTCAAATAGCAACATAAGTTTGCAAGGAGAGCACCCATAAAAATCCTAATCAAGCTCACATTTAGCCTTAGTAACTTAGCAGAGACAGGGTACCTGTATGTATGGTTTCCAGCTACAGATCTGTGTCTGTCTATAACTGTCAGCACTAGTTCTACTCACAGGTTTGGTCTGTTTTGGATAGTCATTGATGGGGTGATGTATCAATATAAATCACATATCAATTACACAACAACACTATATATAGCCTTTAGTGTCACCGTCACTTTGTTATTGTAACTTAAGATTGAATTTCAGGAAAGATTAATATGTGATCCTTTAAACAATATGTAGGCCGGGTCTGTGGTATTCTGGAAATGCATTTTTGTCATATCAGTTAGCTGAACTGTGACATTGGTTAGCACAACTTCAATACACCTTTTGTGTTAAATAAACATACAGTATACTTTACTTGTAATTGTAATGACCAAGTTAGTTATGAAGCTAGCGAAGCGGTCATATAGGGATTGTCAATTTTTTTTTTTTTCCTGTCATCTACTTCCTGAATTTTTGGTCAACGATACCCGGGACACCGAACCACCGGGACACATGAAATTTGGTGGGTATGTAGCCCCACTAGACTTTTACGGAAAAATTTCATTTTAGTCCCGGGGTCCACTCCCCGTGCTGGGCCCCTCGAACCGCAAAAAAAGCAGTTTTTCCTAAATAACTACCTGAACCGTGGCACCGAGGATGAAGAATCTTTTATGGTATGTTGGTCTCAAGGGCCCACATCAATCTGGCCCATAATCACTCATTTGTGATTTGCACCCCCCCGGTAAAAAATGAAAATGCAATATTATTCTGCTTTAATCGCCCCTATCTTCAGTTAAGATGTTCAGAACTGCACCAAATTTTATTTGTATGATTGACCTGGCATTCTCTGGGGGTATGCCAAGTTTAGTAGTAAATTTCATCCATGGGGGTCTTAAAAAAAATAGATTATGTGTACATTTAGTGACTGTGCACACATGCACACACACACACAGGCACCCACATACTATCGGTATTAGAACGGCGGATACATAATTACTAATTCAGTAGGATTAAAAGAAAGCCAAAATATATATTCATCATCATCATCATGGCTGCATTTCCAGTATTGGCGATAAGTAGTCGTTTGTCCACTAGATGGCGCATGGTTGCAGTGAGACGTAATTTTGTTGGAAGTTAAACGTGGGTTGGAATAACAATGGACGCTTCCTACAAGGACTATAGTTTACCGCAGAGAACGTCTAATAAGGATAGGATGATGTTCACATGAAATGTAATTCCCATTTCTTCTTGAAGCCGAAATAAATCTGAGGATGTTTATCGGACATGCTTGGTTTTACTGCAGATGCGTTAATCTTATAATATCAATAAGGACCTAGGTAATGTTACCATTAGCGTTGGTTGAGTGATGGAGGCCAATTTGATTGATTGCATTTGTAGAAAACTATAAATGCGGTTATACCAAGCAAATTGATAGCAGCACTGTAATTGTATCTTTCGACTGTCATTTGTTGCATGTGCTACAAAAATCATTCTGTGCATTGGAAGATTTACCAACGTTACACCGGTCTGATACAGTTTTGCCTATACATGCGTGAGACTGACACGCCTGTTTATTTTGTTTTAAGTGCGTGAGGGTGTGAGAGGGGAATCGATGTGCTTTGATTCCAGCTTGGTAGTTGTAGTCTGTGAAATTAAAAAGCACGTGTGTGTGAAGTATCCAAACAATGACACCTTCATTTCATTATGGCTGCTTTAGCAACACACCTTAAGCTACTGTGTAGTGGGTCCCATTTAGAAGTGGCTACTTCATTCGCACTTTCCTTGACTCATGGAGCTGCGTGAATTTTATTACAACTTTTCGCCACGATATGGCAATTTAAGTCCGCTTGATACTGTAAGGCGTAAGCCATTGGTTTCCAAAGGAGATTTTATTTGTGTCGCCAGCATAGCCTATTGACAATTTATTTTGTAAATAGGCCTACCTTATAAGCCTACCTGTAGCTTAGGGAAGCGAACAGCTTTCTATTAGGATCTAGTGTGTTAGTTACAGTTTTGTCATAACTCCCTGATTTGAATAGAATAGAATAGCATTTAGAATAGCCAGAGCGTGAACAATATCGGGTGCCTATGGACTAGGCTTGGTGAACCCAGCCTGATCTGCCCGCTATTTATTTTTTGATTTCTTAAAAGATTGAGGTTGGTCTGGTGAAAGCCAGACTAGCCATGGACCTCAGTTACACAATGCAAGGGAACATGAATCAGCCTATATTTGCACGAACAATAACGGGCAACAGCTCTTCAACTTTGGCCCGTTAAAATGTGTATTAACAGTCTAGCGACGCATTTCATCAAGGCCCATTTGGACATGTCAGTTACCACTAGATGTAAAAGAGCATTTCGTTTCAGACTACTGTTACTTAATTTGTGCATTAACAATAACGTTTCAGACTACTGTTACTTAATTTGTGCATTGACAATAAAGTATTACATGAACTAAAGATGACTAAAATCTTATGTAGAAGAAGAAACATTCACAAAAAATCCATCCATCCAAAAATGACATTTGTTTTTGATAGCTGTTGAAAACGGCATGGAACTGACAGAGATGTTTTTGTTTATAAATAAATAAATAAATAAATAAATAACATTATGCTGATACCTTTTGCTTTTCCCAAATACAATGTAGCCTACAGGTGTAAGTGACCTTTCATCAATCCAGTTGCAATGGATGAACTGTGATGAACTGCCCTACTTGTGATTGTTTAGAGATGTTAAAGGTTTTATAACAATGCTACATCTTCTTTGGCTATTCTACAATCTATTCACCTTTTCAGCACCAGTAGGCTACTCTCTGTGCAGCCGCACACACACACTCAGGCATGCCAAACGAGCATACACAAACGTTTCAAGAGTGGGGGATGGAGTAAAATATGGAGACAAATTGAAGTGTGATTTATTTTCGCGGAACGGATGTACAGGACTGAGCGGCGGTCATATTTTGTACCGCTATGCGGTACATCTAGTTGAAATTGCAATTCTGTGTAGGCTACTGTACTGTAAGTGCACTACACTAAGTGAGCATTTGTTTGCACAACTTGACATTACAGACAAATCTGGAATGGGAATTGCATAGACAATCAGTTTGCATGCTTTTGTTAACAGGTTAACTAAGATTATAAACTAATTTTACAGTGTAGCACAAACTTCAGCAATTCAAGTATAGTTTACTTGTCTGTTTACTTTTCTACATCAAAATGAAGTAACACTCATTTTACGCAAGTAATCTCAACAAAAGACAAAACCTGAATTCTACTTACTATAACATTTTAAGTAAGTAAAACTATTATGTTTTACAGTGTGGAAATATAATTTTTTACTGTTTTAAGTTACAAGTTGTGTGTTTAATGCTATCATATCTGACATATGCTGTTAGGGTTCATTGTAAAACACTACCCTTAAATTATATGAATTTCTTCGAATTTCAATTCTACTTCCTTTAATTCAAATTCGAATTGTAATTCTACATCCTGTTTTTGACCTTCATTCAAATTCAATTCAAATTCAAGAATTTAATTGGAATTTATGAGTCATTCTCAATTCAATTCTGAATTGTGCACAAGCCTGTTAGGAGTACATCTTGAGGACACACAATAAATTCGGTGACCTTCGAATCCAGTCCAGTCCAGTTCAATCAAGTCCAATCCAATCCAATCTAACACAACACAGTCAAGTCCAGTCCAATCCAATCCAATCCCAACTCCTGCTTAACTGCTTGGCCCCCTCATTGCTGCTTGCAGCTATATTTTCCCCTTGATATTCCCTCCCCCCTTTTTTATATGTGTTGACCTTTAGCTATTTTTGCCGTGCCTCTCCTCTCCTCTCCACTCCTCTGTTCCCTTCTCCTCCGGCTGCCCTGTGAGTAGGATGTATTTCAGTGATTACTGTTCACGAAATGGGCCTCCATTAGGACGGATGGCGCCGAAGCACACCATGTGGGCTAAAATAAAACTCGGATACAAAGGATGGAGGTGCTGCGGGATATTCGCTCATAATAGACGAGGTAACTTTGTTAGGCCTTTCTCTTTTTGTGCATCTGGCTGCCATGGGCTGGAAGCGAACTGTTTTTCGGTTGTCCATTCACATGTGTGTGTGGTTCCATCTGCCACGGCACAGTTGATGAGTCTTCATCAAATCTGCTACAGTTGAAATAGAAAAGCTAGATGAAATAATATCTGCTTAAGGTTGCAAGGTCAAAGGTCAATGATACATGAGCTCATACGATATTGCTTAAACACATATGCCACATCTCCTAAACATGTTCACAGTTTTTCACCAGCATTGTCATATTTACTATATAAACGTTTCATAACATGGTTAGCCACTCACTGTCATGAGGTCACAGGTCAAGGTCAAGTTTTGTCCAGGGAATTTTTTTTGTGGATTTCTTCTGTTCTGGCTGCTGGAGGCTACACAAAGACAAAGAGAATATCATTGAGCAGTACTGTCTATCTTTATCATCTGACCTACAGTGCATGTTTATTATTTATTCCCTTCTTAACCAGGAATTAGTTTTTGTTGACATGTGGATTAACATGGTGTCATGAGCTCTCTCTCTGCCTGGTAACACGCGCTGATTAAAGTCTGATGACCTCCACCTGTTCCTGCTCTGCTCTGCCTCACCCTCGTTTACCTACCAGCTGCACTGCATTCACCACTCATCATGCCCGGTATATAAAGCCTTGCTTTTCCAGTCCACACTTGTCAGATCGTCTGCAAACCCGCACCAGTTACCTGCCTGTCTTGGAAAACGACTCTGACTCTTTGCCTGTGAACCCAGACCATTTCGACTACTTCTTTGATCTCCAGCCCGGTAATCTTGACCTGCCTTCCGTCTCTCTTCTCACGAATACAGCCTAGCCCTTGACTGTACTGCTGCTTCGTTTCAATTGCTGTTGTGTGTGTGTTTCCCCAGGACTTCCCGGATCATCCAGCTCCTGCCATTGCTGCTTTCGGCTATTGGGGGAACACACACCGCATAGACTCTTGGAACTCCCGGAACCCCTGTAATCCCCCAACCCTTAAATAAACATTCTAACGTGACGCTTTTGTGGTCCTCGTCCTGTTTGGTGTCTGACACATGGTTAGGTTTAGGTTTGTGACATCAGTGAATTCCTTTGGTTGGTCAGGTTTTGATCTGCAAGGTCTAGTTTGAAGACCAAAATGTACAAAACATATTCCATACACACATCTTGTTAATGAAAATTGTGGGGTTTTTAACCTTTCAAGTTTGTGCACTCTATCAAGTTCCTTGATATTGATGTTGTTTTTGTGTGAATGTGTGAATCTCATTTGAGGTTTGACTCAGGTCGGGCCTGGGTCTGGGCAACTTGGTAACTCTCCTGGTAACTGGTGGGCTTCACTGGGCGTTCCCCTACACGCAGACCGATCCCCTTTCGCTTGGTCTGTGAATTATCCTGAAATCAAGGCTCAAGACCTTTTTTCCTTCTCCAAAGGAGAAGAAAGGACAGGACTGTGTGCCGTGCTTCACCGGACGCCATTGTTGGCCACCCACTGCCTCGCCCCCTCCTCTCCCTCCAACCCCTTGTCCAACCTTTTCCACAGGCTGCCTCCTGAGAGCTTGTGACAGTGGCAGTTGTGAGGTCTGCTGTTGGGCTCCCTGTGGCGTGAGGAGCTGTCACCTTGCATTCACCTCCTCTTTACTTCTGCTCCGCAGACTGATCTCTGCTCTCAGAGAGGGGCACGTGTGTGTGTGTGTGTGTGTGTGAGCGAGAGAGAGAGAGAGACAGACAGAGTGGTGGGTGAGGGTATGTGTGTGTGCCTGAGAGAGCGGGAGGGAGAGAGGGAGAGAGAACTGGGGGAGAGATGATGCAGCAGAAGCTGCCAGAGCTACAGGTACATGCACATAGCAAAACCTCTGATTCAATAAACTGATGGGTTCATACAGGACTTAGACCTAAACTGCATTCTAAGGTTTTCCATCATTTTGTAATCCAACTGACTTTGTGGACTACAGAAACCCTGACCGAGCAAAAACACGTCACATGAGGGATGTGAATGAATCTGGGCCCAACATTATCAAACAGAGATGTTGGATTATTGCAGCCAAACATGCAAAAGTGGCCGGTCAGGTAGGCAATCCATTATTCCTGGTGCACTGCTACATTAATCCACTGTAGCTGGCACTTAACCCAATTAGTTCATATGAGACATTAGCTACACTGAGCCGCAAAATATACATGAGATTTAAATTCACTGTGAACAGATATGTAATTAAAATGACTTAACAGGATCTGTGACTGACTCTGTATCATTGCACTGTTTCGCAAGAAGAGAACTAAAGTCTCTGTGTATGGCATGGTACAGATGTAGAGGAGCTTTATGACAGTGTTTTGTCGCCATCTAGTGGTGTAGATAATATAGGACAGGTACTGGAAACAAGATTGTTTCTGTGCAGCATTCAGATCAGTGTCAGATCTGCTACACATGTAATATGATGTAATCTGGGCTGGTATTTGTCCCACATGGGACTGCCTGACTTGACAATTATAACAGAACAAAGACAGTTAATCTCTTGGAGGTTAGTCTGCCATGACCTCATTTCATTGTCATTTCAGGGCATCAGGGCACTACGTATTTGCGCACGGAGGGATTTAAGCACATCGATGCTATTAAATTATACATAAGGTGACCATGAAAACACAAAAACAATCAGAGTGAAAACAAACTATGACTCCACTTAATAAAGTGACAGTATTTGTTATTTTTATTTGATGATAGCCATTGAAAGATCAGGGATTCCAGTTTAGCAGAATAGGATCAAGGTAGAAAAGGAACGTGTGCTACTTAGGTGTCCATTCAGGTTTTTCAGTGGATTAACGTGCAAATGGCAGACAAATCTATCACATGTTACAGGAGTGACGAGTGAAAAGAGTGATGTTAGGTCAACGGTCAAAAGTCAAAGGTCAGAAACGGGTGGATACACTTTTCATACGAGGTTGGTCCAAGGCAGTCTTCACCACAGTGTTAAATAAAATCTACTCAAACATCATAACTTAAAAAAAGGAACAGGGATCGTAAGGGAAGGTGTTAGTTTGGCTCACGTGGGTATTTACAGTATTACAATGGATGGACGATGTAAAAAATAAGATGTTCGACTTTCGTAGCAAAATATATGTACATTTACAAATCATTTTTTTTTTGTTCTTTCACACGATTACTTCCTAATTTAAAAAAAAGAATGAACTCTTCACGACGACGTTCATTCACTTGAACACAACCAGCAGAAAACAACAGTCAGTGTCACAAATGAAATGCATACTTCTTTTTTTCTTTTTTAGCACGCGGGATGGCCATGCCTTCACAAATTCACTCCAGGAGTCTAGAACAGTTTTCTCTCTCTAGAGCTTCTTATTCCAGTATGTTGACTTGATGCACACCCCTTTCTTCTTTAACCTGTTGAGGAGTACGGTCACAAATATGTGATTAGAATGTTCGCGAACCGAGAGTTCCACATTATGATGTCACAATTACCCTCAGAGATTTTTCCCTTAGACTGTATAAGGAACACTGAAACTATAGATTGTTTGCGTAGAATTCTAGAAAAAAAGAGGAAAATAATTCACTCCTCAACAGGTTAAGACGTGAATGCAGATTAATACGCACGAATAAAAGTCTGTAAAAAGTGCATGTTGGGCACTCGAGCCTCGCTCCAGGACAAAAGAGACTGACAACACTGGACGGCAATGATGGGAAAAAAAAATTACACTGGAGCAGCCAAGTCTCTTGTAGTGCCAAGACCCCACCCCAGCACCACACCTTGGTATGGAGACTGACTAGGCAAAGGTATCCCATAAAAACAAAACAAAAAAAAATATATTACATCCTCACTGCTTGCTAATAGTCCAGAAACAGTGATTTTAAAATGAGATGATGAGAGATGTCCCTCAGAAAGGGAGAGAAGCACCATTCTGCTGGCCCCCTCCTCTCCTCCTCCTGTTTGTGTTCAGTAGTTAGGTGGTCACCTCCATACTGAGGGCCTGCAGCAGTTGATCCTCTAACTTCTTCCTCATGCTCCTCCGGATGCCATCCATCCGTCTATAGGGCTGGCTGCGCAGACCTGCATGGATGTATGGAAACACGCACACATAGACACACACACGCACGCACACACACACACACACACATACACGCACACACACACAGTAGTTGTAAGCAAACAGTATATCTTGTATCTTGTACAAACATGTATAAATTGCATTATAAGTGAGTTCTATGAAGGACTGAACTGCATCACACATCCCAACCCTTGGTACAGATGCAGTATGCATCTGCTAAATTACTTGAGACAGACGTTATGCCTCATACTACTTTCACTGAAACAGTGGAGTATTTGTTCTTGGATAACACATCTTTTCTAAAACAAGTTTGCTCTTGTACCACACTACTGTACATTTGAATGCAGTTCAGCACTTCACATTGTCACTGTTGCACATGCGCCATGTAGTTGTGGGATGAATGAACAGACGACGTCAGATGCTCAGATGCAGAGATGCAGAGATGTCCTCCCCTTTCCCACATGCAAACCCAGCGACTCATGCAGTGAGAGGAACGATATGGCGTGAATGAGGACCGTGGAAAGATGGACGGGAGAGAGAGAGAGAGAGAGAGAGAGAGCTGGTGAGTTCGGGAGAGACGGCGTTGGTAGGAAGAAGAGAAAGAGAGAGAAAGAGGAATGGACGTGAGAGGAGAGCGAGTTTCGGAAAGCCACCTTGTTGACGAGGAGGAGGAGAGGTTTTTGTTTTAGGCTAATAGTGGAAGTCCTCGTTGTGGGCGGGGTCACAGAAGAAGCGCGAGCCCCGTTTGGCTGATCGCGCCGTAAATGGGACAGTCTTCAGCACTGCAGCGAGACAACAGCCAATCACAAGCCAGAAATACAGCTACTGCTCATTTAAACAGATCACCTGGGACATGCTTGCTACATAGACTTAGACTTGCTATCCTAGTTCCATACATAGACTTGCTATCCTAGTTAGCAACTATTACAATAAACATGTACAGGTTTCTAAGGTTACGACTTTGCCCAAAGTAAAAACCTAGTCTCACAGATAAACTTAAATTACCTATGTTTCTTAGTTAAAAAAGCACACTTTTCCATAAAGAAAACCATGTAAACTAAAGACAAGTAAAAAAACATTTCTTATGAACTATGATTTCAAGCCTGGAACATTGATCTTTTTTAATTTCAGGTTTAATATGACTAATGAGGCAGGTTTGAATATGATGCAGGTATTCACTGATGTAGTTTCAAATCACTACCGGTACTTAATTTTAAGTGTCAAATGAGACTAGGAAATAATGACCACAGTGCAGACATTTTCATCCCTGTAAAACCTCACACAGGAAATGGACTGGATGTGTGGACATTTTCACATGTTAGATAAACACCTTTGTGTGTATGTGCATCCATGCGTGTGTGTCTGTGTGGGCATTCATGTGTGTAATACTGCAATGTGACTTTATCGACAGGTATTGAACTGTGCCACTGTTTGTTTGATTGTTTGTGTGTGTGTGCGCACGTGTGTGTGTGTGTGTGTGTGTGTGCGCACACGTGTGTGTAGCTGGTGAGGTCCACTGAACCGTGCCATACCTGTGATGATGTCCTCGATGGCGCCATCTTTGCCCTCGTAGACGTGGCGGCTGTCTTTGCCCTGTTTGCGTCTCAGCTCAGTGATCAGGTCCTGCTGCTGACGCTTGCCCTTGTGAGATGGTGACTGTTGGAAAAGATAATGGAGTCATCTTCGGCCAAGAACTACACTGTCAAAATGTTAAAGCATTCCACCCTATAGACCTATAGGCCTACTATTGAAACTACTGCATAATGAGTATCTAGCAGCTTTACAGAATCCTGTAAAAGTACAAAGAAAGAGTTGGTGACAGGAAGGTATTCTTGTCCACACAGAACCATTGTAAGTGCAAGTTTAATCAGATTGAACTATATACTATAAGGCCCTGTGTCCAACATTTGCGTTTTTTGCGCCGATGGTGGCTATTTTCTATACAAATCCTATGAAGTTCAGCATTCACAGCGCTCAGCACCCTAGGTGAAAAAAACCCCGCAGCTCTCAGAGTGCTGAAAGTTGAAATCTGTTCAACTTTTACAACAGTGCTGGGCTCGTCAATGTCACTTCTCTCTCGACGACCAATCAGAACTTCGTAACCTACAGTAGCAACAATAAACACTTGACTTAAGCGCTCCGAAAATGAGGTTGAGGGCACTGTCAGCACAAAAAAACGTGATTGGTGGACACAGGCCCTTAAATGTGCTGTGTATGAAATGAAAGGCAATGACCACACTATCCAGCTGTGTGTAAGCTCCCCATCTCCACCCTAGAGAACAGCGCTGTCCATCTAAGCATGGCACTGCTCTGAGGTTGATGTTGGGAACCAAACGCACCTGCTGGTCCTCTTGCTCCTCCATCATGGCCTCTTGTTCTAGAAGTTTCTCCATCATCATCTGCTCTTGCTTCTTCCTCTGCTCGTTCTCCTCATCCGCTTGCTGTGGGACACAAAAAACAGGTACGGTCAGTCCGGTCAAGTCCTTAAAATGCATCTTCTGTGTCTTATAAACATACCAGGCAACAGGACCCTTAAATGGAGACTTAAAACAGAACAAACAGCCAAACAGCACTCACAACAGCACAAACTGCAAATTTGTTTTAATTAGGTGGAAATGTATGCAAGAGTGGCTGGGCTGAGTGTGTGACGTTGTGTTTGCTTACCCGGTAAGACTTGACAAACCGAACAAACACGGGGAAGAAGACGGAAGGTGGCATGGTCTTGGCACTCTCTCCAAAGAACTTCACCACATCATCAAACGCGTCCTTACAATGAAAAATAACACCATTAACATTTCGAAGTAATAAAAATAAAAAAAGTAATGAAAGTAAAAGTAATAAAAATATAAAAATATGAATGCAATGCAGAATGCAGTGCAGAATGCAGAGTGCAGTGCTTTACATTTGTAAACATGTAACACAATAATAAAGAAGAAAATAATAATAATAATAATAGTAATAATAATAATAATAATAATAATAATAATAATAGTAATAATAATAATAATAATAAGTCCTCACCTGGGCAATGCGAGCATCATCCTGCAGCTTCTTGAGGCGACCCTCTGTGTGGTGGGCGAAGTCCTTGAGGAGGGAGTTGTGTCCGTGCATGCTGTACTCGCGGCGCGTCAGGTCCATGCCCCTCTGCAGCTCTCGCACGTCCAGCAGCACGTTCTCCAGGGACACTGGTGATGTAAACACACGCACGGTTTTGGTCGGAGTTATTTGACTGCTTTTACAACTGTTTCTCTTGAGGAAGTTAGTTTTCACTGATGGGGTAATGGACAGCATGCAGTAAATACATATTGATCCTTAATCAATACAAAATACACTGGTGATGTAAACACACGCACGGTTTTGGTCGGAGTTATTTGACTGCTTTTACAACTGTTTCTCTTGAGGAAGTTAGTTTTCACTGATGGGGTAATGGACAGCATGCAGTAAATACATATTGATCCTTAATCAATACAAAAAAAAGACAGTTTAAGAATGGGTCAACTTTAATATAAATAATCAAGAGGTCAACTTCACAGCTGGGGAAAACCCATTCTTGAGCTAAATGTTTCACATTTGAAATAAAAAATGCTTTTTGTGCTGGAAAAAAGTATGTCCTCTTACAAAGAGGCTACACTGGGTGCATAAAAACGCGTTCCACTCGCGGCGCATAAAAAACTATTTTAGAAGACTGGTCAATTTTTTTCGAATGTACACAGCGTTATCACGTCTGGTGTAGCCAGTACAATTGATCATTGTGGTTGGAGCAGACGCAACGCCAACGGAGCGCTTCAGTTACGCTCCCCCCTGTTAATGGAAAAGGCTGGCAACGCCTACCTACCAATTAAGGACAGAGGAGGAAGAGAGAGACAGAAAGAAAGAAACAAGAAAAAAGGAATATGAAGAGAGAGAGAGAGAGAGAGAGATAAAAATCTCACCGGCGGCAGCTTTCTCCACGTAGTGCAGCTCGTTGTAGAAGAGAGACACAACGGGGTACTTCTCCTTCACCACGTTGGCAATGTAGTGCAGCAGAGTCAGCTTCCTGTCCGTGGACTTGGTCTCCAGCAGCTGCGGGGGAGGAGGGTGAAAAAGCCGGACCATGAATCCAACCAGCAGGACTTTAATTAGCCATGATGGAACAGCCACACATGCTTACATACATACATACAGTATATACAGTACATACATACATACAGTATATACAGTACATACATAACAAATGCAGTATTCACATGGCCTTGAGCCATAGCAATATTCAACAGAGATCGTATCATATTAAAGTAAATTTGGAGAGGCAAAAGATGCCTAAGGATTAAGATTTATTGGAACATGTGACATCCTAAATTGCCAGTAGAATTTCAGAATACACGTTCACAAAGGGTGAACTCAGTATACTGCATAGCAGTGTTTCTCAAAGTGTTGGATAGGCCCCACTAGTGGGGAATAGAGACATGACAGGTGGGGCACGAAGAACAGGAGGACATTTATCTTTATTGTCTTTTTTATTTGACAGGGAAGATCAAAGTAGACAAAATAGCCACATACAAATATAGGAATCATATACAGGCCTGCATGTACATTAAAACAGCATCAACCTACAGTATAGGCCTAAGTATGTTGTATGTGCAGGTGATGTATAGCCTATGAGTATGTCACTGTAGTGTGCTCACCAGATCCAGACTCTGTAGTTTGAATCCGTAGACAGCTCCCCTCTTGCTGCTGTTCATGTAGTTCCCCAGGGCCAGGATGATCTAAGGGAGAGAGTCACAAAACACACACAGGAACATGAATGCACACAGAAATAGAACTGCAGCCCAAAATAACAGCATCAGAGACATAGAGACACAAACACACACACAGGACATAGTTTACCTCCAGAATTTTCTTCAGCTTCTGCGAAGACTTGATGGAGACTGAAGCAGCAATGATTGCATGAAGTTGCTGTGAAGAAATATTGTGGTGGTTAGTGTATATGGTTGTGTATGTATTATACACACACTAAGAACAAAAAAGGTTTCATGTAAAATCTTGTTTTTTGGCATTGACACAGATAAAAGAATCTCTTGCATGTGATTGCAGCCAAGGATTTTGATATATTATATTATCATATTTTTACATTTTTTTACTTTTACTTGAGTTTGAGAGTGAGTAATGAGAAAAGGAACTTTATTCATTGACTGAATCTCCTCTTCATCAATCAACCGAGTTTTCCCACACCTTTATGTCCATTGCACAATTCATCTATCCATCTAAACATCCCTCCCCCCATCCAACCATCCCCCAACCACCCTCTTTTCCATCCACCCCTCCCTCCATCTCTCCCTCCTCCGCCTCCCCTCCATCCGTACCGGTGTGAGCATCTGCATGCTGTCGGTGAAGTTGCCCATGAAGGCCATGATGCTCATGCGCTGTGGCAGCCGCTCGATCTTGCTGAAGAGCATCATGAAGCGGTCCTCGTCCGTCAGGCCGTCCAGGGGCCGCCGCTCGCGCTCGTACTGACGCAGCATCTTCACCTCCGCCTCCGTGGGCATGAAGCGCATCAGGCACTCCACAAAGTCCAGGGGCACCGTGCGCAGGTCGAACCTGCGGGAGGACACGACGGAACACACAAGCTGTTCAGAGACTGGACACGACCGCCAACACACAGGC
Source organism: Alosa alosa (assembly GCF_017589495.1). Lineage (NCBI taxonomy): Eukaryota > Metazoa > Chordata > Actinopteri > Clupeiformes > Clupeidae > Alosa > Alosa alosa. Next base: position 19,299,157 of record NC_063205.1, read on the forward strand.
TGTTCAGAGACTGCTGTTCACTTTTGTTTGTTTGAGGTCAGTGTGGACCAGGTTAAAGGTTGTATCAGTGATTTCAGGCCCAAAAAAGGTCCAAACTTAAATTATCACATTCATCTATTCTTTCCAAACGATCCGCTAGCTGTCTGCCCCATAAGCAGGCCGTCAAAAAAACGTGTCTCTAGGCAGCCTAGGCTCCGAGATTTGTACACAAAAACAATTGCTACCAGCAAGGGTTGGCAACCCACTCAAAGGCAAAATAAAGTGTTTCAACCAATAACCGATGAGATGCGCGTTTAGGAGAGTTTTAATTGCAAGGGAGGGAGGGGGAGGAAGTAGCGAGCTAGCTCTCTGTTTTGTTTGAACATCAACAGAAGTCACGTATCCTCCCTGCTATCGCTGATACAACCTTTAAGGATGGGTTGAAAGTCCGACTTGGTTAGTTCTGAGAATAGGATCAAGTTAACCAAGCTGACAAGTAAAGACACGGTACACATTTGCTACAGTAGGTTTGTATATATAGACACTCTAAAGAATTCGTACTTATGGAAAAACACAGTAGAAATACATTACTTTTTATTTAAAGTAGAAATTGTAACAAAACATTTGGCAAACTACTATAATAAAGACCAGAGTCTGTCATTATCAAACCCTAAACCAAGAGAGTGGCATATGGACCATAACAACTTGCAGATAACACCTGTGGTTAAAGCAATTTCCTCTATAAATGGCAAACCTTTGGGACTCACGGCCCAATAGCCAGGAGCACAAACACAGTTTTATCAGACAAAGTTTCTCCCAAGTGCACTGTTAAACGCTACACAGTTTTCTTTCACTCACAATTTTAGTTTTGTTTAGTTAAAGTTCTTAGAGGAAAAGATCGAAGACAGAAAAGTGGATTGAAACAGAACATGGGACAGAGTACATGAATAGGGGAAACTGAAAATGGGTAATTTACGTAGCTATTAGCTATTTAACAGTTATTAGCTATTAGTTTTTAAGCTAATTAACAGTAGGCTATCATTAGGCCTGAGTAGGTATGTGATAACAATAATTACTATGAAAAAGATTATCACGCCACTGGTGATATTCACCTGTCCTTTGATTTCAGTATTTTGTAATTCTCATAAGACCAACTCACCAATGTCAGATCCATACCCATTTTTCACAAGTGAATACAAATGAAATGTTTATAAGTTTTGGGACGGGTCTCATTCCCACTGGTCCCCAAGGATACCATTACCTTCTTCAATTGCCTATTTCTCTCTGAACATGTATATTTGCAGCGCTATTACACTGTGGGCAAAATGGTGCTAATTTCAAGCTGTCTGAAAGTTTGATAAATGAGTTCCCCAGGAGGCGCTGGAGCTATTTTGCATTCTGACCAGAGTTTTTCGCTCTGTTCAGACTCCATAAAGGCAGAGGACAGAGGAGCCGGAGAGAATACCAAGTTGGCATGGTAACCCAAGGTGAACAGAATGGAGTTCTTTCAGAGTTCTCTCCATTTCTTTCAAGTTTGGAAACCTTGACTTTAACTTTAACGGTGAACAAACCCACACGAGTCTAAATATCTTCCAAGACCAAATATAAAATGCAATACTAGTCACTGAAAGAACTACATAAAGCAGTGTGTCATGAAATCAATTAAAATGACTTGGCCTGCAAATGTTTCGAAGAGTCGTGATAACCAACTGAACCCACCCATGGTTTAGTTCCCACATTCTGATAAGACAAGGTCTTTACCATAGATATGAATACATAGATACCACATTGGACTCGTATTCTGTAGGACATGTTCAATCTAGAAGCGGGCAGCACTCACGTGTGGATGGCCTTGCAGATCTCCTCTGGACTCTTGCCTGCCTTGCGCAGGGTGATGGCCAAGTTCTTGGCCCTGTTGGCCTCCAGCAGTGACACCTTGTTGGGCCCCTTCTGTGGGGCCTTCTGCTTGCTCAAGGTCATGTCCACTGCCGGACCCTGGGCCTTGGTCTTGAACATCTCCTCAAACTCATCCACGTTCAGGTCCTGGAAAGGCCAGACAATGGAATAAAGTTCAGCAGACTGTCAGGAAAAGAATGCTCAGCAACATTCCATATGTCAGGTTATCCATATTACGGTTTATCACTCTGCTTTTAATTAGGCATGTTTAAATTGAAAGTGGAAATTGTGGAGGAATCCACATTCTGAAATGTAAAAATGTAGATTGGGCTAAAACATAAAAGACAGAGAAAATAACTTCATTCGTCAGCATGTAAATATCTGTTACAATTTGTTTCTTCCAGCTGTTGTGATCATCACTGTAATTATCAAATGATCTGGCAGCTCCACAGATTGGCACAGACAGCCGTTTGACAGTGACAGATTGATATGTGAATTGACAGACATACTGCATCTGTCTGCACAAGGTCATGCCCCAACACCACCCGCCGTACCTCCAGAATGCGCTCGTCATCAATCTCATTGAAGACGGTGCCATTGATCTGGTTGGGTTTAAGGGCGACCCAGTTGAACACTGGCATCCGGAACTTGGTCTTGATGGGCTTCTTGATCTTAACGGCTAAGAATCAGAATCAGAATAAGCCATCAGAACATTCATAACGTCAGCTTAAATCCCAGTGATATCGATTAAAAACGGAGTGGTCAGGAGGTTTGTTTGGAATGGAGACACAGATCTCCACAGAGATCTTTCACAAACAGTGTGAAGACATAAGACGGAGGGTAAAATGGCTGATGGACACAGCACCATCACAACACAGTGGAGTGTGGAGAAAGAGATTGGAAATTTGCAGAAAGGAAACCTACAGAAGAGCTTGATGGGTCCATCTTTGTGTGCAGCGAAAGAGAAGCAGACAGTCACAGGTTTAAAGAGGAAGAATCAGAAAGCACAAGAACACATCATTGCTCTCCAAATAAATAGTTCAACATAAAAAAAAACTGACTACTGCCTACTTTGCTTCCTATTTTACATAAGGGACTTTACATCAGCGTGAACTACCACAATGAGGTATCCATTAACTGCAGAGGATTCAGTTTGTTGCATATCAAAAGAGGAACCTATGAATATGGCAAAACCTGGCACCAGTGTGGAACCATAACGCAAGTTCAGACTAGATGAAAGCATCGACTAAAGTCTTATGCTCAACATTACAAACAGATATGAATGGAGTCTATGTCCATTTTCTGTGTTTCTGTGTTTCGTCCTTCCTTTTGTCTATTCACTTCATGCTAATGAATACAGGCGCAACAGATCAATGGATTAAACTGTCGTGTCTATTTACGTATGAAAATGGACCATAAACTCGTCTTAATAGATAAGAACTCAAAATGGCCGTTTCAGATAATTGACTTGTTTGTCATGCCACATATTCACATTACTGGTACTCTGGAGTCATATATGCTGGACAAATCAGGCCCTTGGAGGCTTTCCGCTAGAACTAGGGCTGAGAGTGTTTTATCGACTCGTCTGCAATGTACCTGTGAGTCCAGAGTTGAAGATGACCGTGGGGGAACCACAGCCAGGAAGAGGGGGTGCGATAGGGGGAGGAGGGGGAGGCAGGGGAGCAGAGATCTCCAAGTGGCCAGAGAGAGGTGGAGGAGGGGGAGGAGGAGGAGGAGGTGGGGGAGGAGGTGCAGCAGCAGCTGCTGACGGCCCGTTTTGTACTGAAGAGGAAAGAGAAAGAAAGTAAAAAAAATGTTAACTATATTATGAAAGCAAGTGACTTCACACTTTTCAACTTGTACTTTTTTTCTATAAGTTCAGCAGAGGTTGGACGAGATACACTGCAGATGCAATTACTTACAAATGGAGTCATGTCATCTACTCTCACGGAAATGTCTTGTTATACTGTTACTGGTGGCTTGATGCACATTTGTGATCAGACATATCAGAGGACCATTGAGTCACACAGTAGCCACTTACCGATCTGACCAAATGAGGGTATGGGCATCCCCCCGGAGCCAGGCATGGGTGGAGGTGGTGGAGGAGGTGGTGGAGGTGGCGGAGGACCAGGGGTCAGTCTGCCTCCATGAGCGCCCTGCGGTAGCCCTCCACTTTCACCAGGACCGTACAGCCCCATTCCACCCGCTCCCCCTAATCCGGAACATTCCGGCACTGGGGACGTCATGAGTGCGTGCAGGGAGGGTGGCGGGGAGGGGAGCAAGGTGGAGGAGGTGGCGGCACAGGCGGCGGCGGCTGAGGAGGAGGAGGCGATGGAGGAGGTGGAGGCACCGCCCTCGCTGCCACTGGAGTCTCCGCCCTCGCCGTCGCCCTCGCCCCGCTGGGTGATCTGCAGGCTGCTGCGGCGCTCCAGCTCCGTCAGCTTCTTCTCCAGACGGCTCTGCCGCTGGATGGCCTCGTCCTTCTCGCGCACCATCCGCCGCAGCGTGTGCACCTGTGAGCTGGCGTCTCGGTACACTGCCTACAAGTGTGTGTGTGTGTGGGGGGGGAGCAGAGGAGGGTGAGGAGGGGACGCACAGACCGGAGGTGGACAGAGGAAGAATGGAGAGTGTTGGAGTTTGGTGTGACATTTTCTTCCGACTGCAGTTTTTTTATGTTTGCAGGGGTTACTACTACTGCTTACCACAGCTACTTTTGATTTCAAAATTATAGCATCGTCCCCTCTCATCTCTGATTGGCCTGTCACCCTTTGTGCCCGAGGGAAATGTTAGTGTATTGTTGTGTGCCTGACTAGTATCTCAGTGAGATGAAACTGAACAGAGGTTCTAGGTGGGTGTGGCTAGGTAGGTGGGTGTGGCTAGGCTAGTGTGTGTGTGTGTGTAGGGGTAGGGATGGATGTAGAAACTGTTCCCAGCCTCAGATAATGAAGATCTGAAAGAAAAACAACTGGTGTGTGTGTGTGTGTGTGCAGCATAATCTCAATCCTTAAAACAACTGGTGTGTGTGTGTGTGTGTGTGTGTGTGTGTGTGTGTGTGTGTGTGTGTGTGTGTGCCACATAATAACTCACTTTTTGTCTATAATCTTTTTTAAGAGATATGTGCAATTAAAATAGTAGGGATGGATGTAGAAACTGTTCCCAGCCTCAGATAATGAAGATCTGAAAGCAGCACTCTCCTTAAAAACAACTGGTGTGTGTGTGTGTGTGTGTGTGTGTGTGTGTGTGTGTGTGTGTGTGTGTGTGTGTGTGTGTGTGTGTGTGTGTATGGTTTTGTGTGTGCAGATTTGTGTGTATGTGTGTGTGTGCGTGTGTGTGTGTGTGTGTGTGTGTGTGTGTGTGTGAGTGTGTTCCATGTGTGCGTGTGTGTGTGTGTATATGTGTATGGTTTTGTGTGTGCAGATTTGTGTGTACTTGTGTGTGTACGTGTGTGTGTGTGTGTGTGTGTGTGCTGTGTTTCATTAGACAACTCACTCGAGTGGACTCCAGCTCCTTGTTCTTCTGCATCAGCTGCTTCTCCAGTTCCACGATCTTGGACATGGCCTCATTTTCAGTGTCCAGAAGCTTATCGGTCAGCTGCAGGACACATATTTCAACAGTTAGGACGACATCCAACCGCCTGCTCATTTGGAAAGGGATTTGCCCATATACAAATGTTAAGTATCACCATTAAGCTGAATACAGTTGTTAGTGAGGGACGTATATAGCAAAATCATTAGAATCCCGTCAGCTTAATTGCTATTAGGGATGATTGCTTGTTTTACAAAGACAGTGCTGTGGGGTAAATGAACTGAAGCTCTGAGAATGCCTATAATTGCATATGAAATCAGGAAATACTTTAGAAAACATAGGGAAATTTAAAAGGAAAAACAAATAAAGAAAATAAAAAGAAAATAAACACTCTTCTTAACATATATACTTCATACATGTTACTTAAAGATAAAGGTCTAAGTCGCCAACCAATGACAATCTGTATAAGAGTAAGTGTTTTAGTGTGTGTCTTCATCCTCACTGTTTACTTGTAACTGAGTTTATGGCTGTCTACAGAATCTATGCTAGACTTAACAGACAGTGTGTGTGTGTGTGTGTGTGTGTGTGTGTGTGTGTGTGTGCCGGCTCTGACCTGAGACACGTTCTCCTCCAGCTCCTCAACACGCTCCAGCGCTGCGTTCTTGGTCTCGGCATCCTCCAGCAGTGTGCCCACGTCGAACAGGTTGTCCAGGTAGGCCTGGATCTGCACCTGCAGCTTATCACTCTCCGTGTGCTTCAGCCTCTGCAGGGAGAGAGAGAGAGAGAGAGAGAGAGAGAGAGAGAGAGAGAGAGAGAGAGAGAGAGAGAGAGAGAGAGAGGGGGGGGGGGGATAGATGGGAAGTGTCAACATAAGATTGTTTTATGTAGTAAAAT
>NC_063205.1:19310450-19322950 GCF_017589495.1 Alosa alosa
ACTCGGGTAAAAGGCCTGTGAAGTGGTCAGATGGTTTCCAGTAGGAGTGGAGATGCTCACCTTCCTGGTAACAGCAGGATCCAGAAAGCTTCGGAGCTTCTGGATATATGTGTGGGGGGTTCTTCACCTGAAAACGCTCCTGTTACACACACACATACGCACACACATACACGCACATGAACGCACACACGCAGGCACACACACAGGCACACACACACACACACACACACACGCGCACACATTAAATCATGTTTTATTCACATTTCTTTTCTTTAATTAATAACCTATTTTTTTCCCAGAGACATTTCCACTGACGGGAAAAAGGGGGCTAGGTCCTTCTTCACACACGTGCATTATTAAAGACTCCTTCCACACATCACCACTCTCTCTCTCTCTATCTCTCTTTCCTTTCTTCCATCCTTTCTTCCATCCTTTCCCTTACTGACGTCTCTCGACATTATGATAAAATCTCCCCATTCTCCGTCCGCACCACCGCGCGGTCTGACATCTCCATGCATCCTTGGCCTAATTCTGCTTCTCTGACATAATGGCAAAACATTTGTTTATTATTTATGTCTTCTCTCTGTGTCATTTATTTTTTTATTTTTTTATTTTTTTATTTTTTAAACGTTTCCCTTTTGGTTCAGCTCACAAAGTAGCATCCACCAATGTCTGGCATGCACAGATGTGCCAATGTCATGGTAACCATGGCAACACGTGCATGTGTCGGGAGGGCCGCTGAATCTTCTTCTGACGAAGAAACCTACAGTAGGCATTAACTGCACTAATGAGCTTGTTTACAGGAAGGTGTGAGGTGACAAGGTTTATAATTAAGTTTTGCTTTCTATAGCTTTGGGTGTTGGCTGCGGCTTTATGAAAATGAAGGGTTTGTTTATGTTGTTTGTTACTTGCTCTCTCACAGTCACACAGTCACATGGATGTCACCTCTGTTCTCTTACCTGATCACATATCAGCTCCCATTTCTTCTCATTGTCGTACTGCCGCAGTAGTCTCACCTTGTCAGGAGGCAGATTCATTGAATTCTATGACAGAAAACACACACACACACACACACACACACACACACACACACACACACACACACAGATCCACATTTAATTCTCATACCCCACTCACCACAAAGATTAAAGATGTGTCTGTTGAAAGTAGCCCAACAAATCCATATCAGATATCTCATCCATCCGACTACACTGGCTACCTATGAACCGAGCCCAGAAACAGAGCAACATCCCACATCAAACACCATGTGTAACCCTGTGTGTGGAAACACATCGAGCACGATAATCAGGCCGAGTTGATTTTGGACACAGACAACAACCTAGCTTCCGTGACTCGGCTTCTTGCATGCATTCATGTATCTGTGTGTGTGTGTGTGTGTGTGTGTGTGTGTCTGTTTGTGGGGGGTGTATCCGTGTTTGTGTGTGTGTGTGTGGTGTGTGTGTGTGTATAGGGGGTTGTATCTGTGTGTGCTTCGAGCTCCAGTTGAAGAGCAGATGGGCCAGTGGGTTGGAGCCACAGACGGAGCGTGTCTGGATGCGTGGCACAGAATCAGAACGCCCCTCACGCTCAATTAGCAGTTTAATCAAAGGAAGCCTTTTGAATCATAAGAACACGGCTAAGGTCTGCCACTGAATGTACACACACACACACACACACACACACACACACACACACACACACACACACACACACACACACACACACACACACACACACATACACTCACTCTCTCAGTGTGCAGTTAACATCATGATGCATATGAAACTCCTACACACTCAGACAGAGAGAGAGAGAAATGCAAACACACAAAATTTGTGATGCAAATCTATCAGAAGAGGGGAGAGGTTTTCAGATTCCCAATATTCATTTCATATCTCTCTCTCTCATGTCTGTCTTCCTCCCTAACAGGCACATGCTCATGCACAAACAAGGTCTGGCTGATTTGAACACACGCATGCAGCATGTTCACCAGTAAGCACTGCCTTGCCTCTGATTCGAAATGCTGTTTTTCTTATTTGATTGAGATGAACACTGTGTTTAACATGAGGGTCTGCCACATTATTCTCAAATTTCATTTGTCAGACTTCAGTTGTCAGGGCAACTGGGGCAAAATGAATTGAGAGGTGGACTCTTCTGGTCATACCACCATATTGTTATTAACACCCCCTTATCCGGGCAGTTCACATGTAAATCTCAGCCACTGCGAGGGCATAACAGACCATCCTGCACTGGAATGCTGGGTTTTAAACACCAAAAACAAGGGCCATAATCAGATCAGGGACCCCATTGGGAGCCCCCTGCCCCCAAACCCTCTCCCTCAACAAAAAATCACTCACTCCAGTCTAATGACTGACCAGGGCTCGACACAACCAAGGAGTCTCTGATCTCTTGTACTTAGATTAAAGCAGCGTCCCACTGGCATTGAATTTCAGTGCTATCCCATTCTGGGTGGTGGGGTATTCAAGGGGTATATCTTAAGGAGCTGGGCCCACCGAGCTAATCTTGATTAGATCACATAGGACTGATGTCTGCTTGGGATTACGAATCCAATGTCCACCATAGAATAATGTGGATGCTGATAACATTTGTGTAGGTCTTCCTCCCCCATCTCGCCACCTTAGTTATCCATAACAGAGCAAACCATTCAGGCCCATCTCCTCTCTACATATCACCCGTCTCCTCCAGTTTACATTGTAGCAATACAATGATTCGCAGCATCCCCCGTGATCGCACACGATGTCAGTCTATTGTGTCCATGGATGGTCAAACTTGTTGCTGAAAGCATACATGCATCCAAGCTACGTCACGGAGGATACAGTCAACTCGAGCCATCGAGGCCGTTTAAATGCACGGTGCTACTCACATGTGGCTGAATGGCGCAGCCATTGCAACCCCACTGTTTGATTCATTTACATGGGAGACATAAGGGATGATTTGCTGACACCTCTAAGTAAAGCGTTTGAAAAGTCAGAAGCTGATATCTTTATTTCTGAAGAGCGACGGCCTATAGGAATAAAGCGACCACTCAGAAGCAGGCATATGAAAAAACGGGGGAGGCAGAGTGAAGCGTTTAATTAGCCGCTATCACACACAGCAACAAACATCATCAAAGCAGCAGCCTGGGACTTGGCCACACAATGGATAGGCGCTAACGTTAGCGTCGGCAGCCTGTAACCCAAACAAGAGACCTGACTATGAAATGAATCACGCGTGGTGGGCAGTATAGGCACAAAATAGCGGATGGTGTGAAAATGTTTTTTTACCAAGGCAATTGCGAATCTCTCCTCCAATTCTGCAGGGTCTGGCATAGGTAGTTTGGGGGGCTTGTTCCTCGCCCTGAAGTCGGTGAGCTGAGCATCCATACTCTCCGCGTTCCCCATGTTATTGTCCGCTGTTTTCCTCAGTTACAGACAGAAACACGTTTTCCCACCGATTCCTCCAGAAAATACAAGTCGAGTGGAGAAATCCACGATGAATGAATGTCACAATCACATTAAAGTCTGGTCACTTCCCACGGATGCGAAATCAGAAATCTGCAGAACGTGATATCCAATGCGTGACTCCCACAAAAGCACTACTACATTGTTAATCCGTGATTTTTGTCGGTCTCTCCATTCATCTTTCCACGGTGGAACAATGCACAGGTTCACAGCGGATCACCACCACCGCATCCCTACCCGTATCGCGCACAATAAACGCTCCACTCCCAGTTTGCGCTATTTGCGATAGTGTGCATGATTCACATACGGCCGTGCGCGATTGTGTGCGGCGAGCTGGCTAGTTAATCCTGCCCGTGGCTACAACAGACGGAGTTCGACATCCACACATTAAACAGCAAAGTCTCCATTCAGTACCCGACACAATGAACCCTTTCAGCTTAGAACCCCCGCTGGGGCGTGCCAAAAGCCGCGATGGATAGGCGAAGGGAGGCAATGTTTTGTTCTGTTGCATGCCGGGAATCAGAGTCTTCGAAGAGGCAATATTAAGGCAACACTCGGCAAGCTTTGGGATTCAGTTCGGCTTTAACCGCTATCAGCTCTCAGTAATAGCCTCTAAACCGTAATACTCAAAATGAATCTAAATTGTGTTTGGCTGATGCCGTCTCATCCTCCCCCGGCACATTCAGGCGTATTAGACTTGACACGCGCCACTCATTTTATTATGCAGGCCTAGAAATTACATTTCACACGGGCCAATAACCACGCCACTGAGTGGAAAAAATAATGAATTACATTCAGCATGCCATAATGCAATGCGCATTTATTGAAGTTTTTTTTATATGTGTTAAATTATGCATTGAGTAACTGTAAGTTTGACATGTCTAAATATCGTTAGCGGAGACAACAAAGAAAGAAAAGAGGTCAATCCAATAAAGTGGGAGAAACTGTGCCAAGGGGGAGCATTGGTCGAAGTCTGACACCTAGTGGAGGAAACCATTCATAGTCATATGGAAAATGCTTCAATAAAGGATAACAAAACACCAAAATCCGAAATATTCAGGTTTAATCAAGTGGACAGTGCGTCAGTTAGTCTTAAATATGAAATAAAATAACAGGTTCTTTTTCTGTGAGATAAATGCCACACAAATTACTTTTTTGTAACCTAATAGTATCAAGCCTTACTCTATAATGATGTTATTAATGACAATAGGAACAGACACTTACGGTACTACTAATGTTTAACTGAATAGGTAAACAATTTTGTATTACTTATTCATAATTAGAGAGTATGCTAGGTTTCACGAGTGCACTCAGCACGACTGAGCAGTCCTGTACAAACAAATGAATAAAGCATGAATTTGCTCACCTATGGGATTCCTATGGGATACTCTAAGCCAAACTCAAATCTACTCTATGGGACCGACCTAGCTGCTAACACGCGAGAGAACCAGAGGACGGAGATTACAAACAATACATTCAACAGAGGATGGATAGATCTGCACCATTAAGAGTGTAACATAATGATATTCAAAAAGACTCAAGTGCACAAGCAGAAGCAAATCAATCGAAGACAAAGATCAGAAGATTTGTGATTTCCACACAGAGCAGCAAAAACCCAACGCTCACTTTCCTTTGAAACAATCCAGCACATCACAAATAAGTCTAACTGAAATGTTAACTTCATAATAAAAAGATTAATTAGGACTGGTGTCAGCCAATTCACACCAAAGATAGAGTGTTTGATTATTTTTACACAGTGATGTCTCCAGGCACGTCTAAATAACATTCACAAACCCAGTGCAAACACCAAGCTCATATCTGAATATTGCATAGGCCCTCTAATAGTTGTTCTACTGTTTTTCAGTAGACAAGGAAAGTGGGTTATGCCTGAATATTACATGCAAAGAACAACAGTGGGTGAAAGGAGACATCCAATACAGGCCTGACGACTTATCTTGTTACCGGGTATATGAGAAGACTGGATTAAATTGTTGAAAATTGTGCATAATGGTAAAATATTAGAGGTTATTTTTTAAACTATCTCTTGACACATCTCATACTTCCTGATACATAAAAATATATACTAAACGCATGCATGCATGTTAAATCTGTTTGAATCATAAAAAAAACAGATGGATTATTGGTTATTAGACTGGTTATCAACAAGGCACAGAAAGGAATGTCTAGTCTTGGGGGAAAGAAAACATTTGATTGATCAATCTGTCACTCAATCGTTTAACTCGCTAATCAACCAATCAATGTTCTTAAGTAAGAAAGACCAAAAGTGCACAAAAGTTAAAGAAGGCAGGTGGTCTGCAGTAAGAGCACAGTAAAGGTAAGAGCTTTAAGTCGGGAGGAAATCATCGCCCCCTTTTTAGTGTCCACTTCGCGTCATCTCCTTATTCTCTTCTCTTCTTCCATCTCTTTATTCCTCCTCCTCCTCCTCCTCTTCCTCGCCCTCTTCCTCCCCTCCCTCGCCCTCCTCGCCTTCCTCCTGCATAAACTCCACCATGAGCTCTGCAGTGCAGCTGGCCTCTCCCTGGCTGTTGACGGCCTTGCAGGTGTACTTGGCGTCGTCTTCGGGGCAGACCTCCGAGATGACCAGGCTGCAGTGGCCGTCCTCCTCGTAGTCGATCTGGAAGTGGCGCGTCTCCTTTATGGGCTGGTCATCCTTGTACCACACCACATCTGGGTCAGGGCAGCCTACGTTGAGAGTGAGAGGAGAAGAGAGACATATTTAAAATTATCAATGCATGGCAATAGAATCTATGAATCGTCATGTCAATAAAGCATTTGAATTGAGCTGAATTTAATAGAAATAAAAGGTTAATAAAATAGTACCCTGTATGTAACTATTTGATGGTACTGAAGGTATCCGTCCAATCCTATTATCAGTATATATTTGCTCCCTAAGATCATTCCTGATTTTGGTGCTATTAACTTCACCAGTTCAGCTACACAAAGACCTATTTGGGCATCTAGAAGGTGTGTGACTTTGATTACACTGTGTATCCGATCAATCAATCAATTTCAATTTATTGTGCTTATATAGCGCCAAAACATTACACATGTATCATGGCGCTTTACAGAATGTAGGCAATCAGAGAAACAGAAAAGAGGGAGAAAAGAAAAGGAAGAAAGAAAGAAGGAAGGCCCATGGGTATCCGATCAGTCTGAAAAGGAAAAACTCTCTGGGAATGTATTGCTGCTTAATTACTACTACATACATTTTACATAACTAAAGTACTGTAAGTGTATTTCAGAGTGTATGTACAGTAGTATACATTCTCACCCTCAATCTTGCAGTCAAATCGAGCAGCACTGCCCTCCACCACTTCCACGTCACGGATGACCTTAGTGAAGGTGGGTGGAGCAGGAGGCCGAGTCTCATCCTCCGCACACTCCAGGAACGGAGCCGGGGTATCCTCTGCAAACACACACACACACACACACACACACACACACACACACATACATAAACATGTATGTGTGTACAGAAACATACACATACAAACACGCACACACACACACACACACACACAAACATACATAAACACGCATACACAAACACACACGCACACGCGCACACACACACACAGATTATGTTTGCATATTTATATACAGAACCCGCTCGTTCTGGCATGGAGGACTGAGAGACATGACACTGCTACAGGACTATACCAGATAAAAACGATAAGCAAACACATAAATAAAAATCAAACCAACAAACCGGCCGTGGGCGATTTCTTTGGCCCGACTCCACCCAGCATCCCCATGGAGTGGAATCTGGAGATGGCGCGCACAGCATTTCCTGTTTTCTTTACCAGTGAAAAACACATTTGCATGAACCCCTCACTAAGGACACACTGGGAATGGCTTTTGACAGTGAACAAACTAACTCCTCTACAGATCAGGAAAGTGATAATGACAGTGAGAGATACCAAAGAAGGTTGAGAGCGGTGGGAAAGAGGTCTTTGGCCTCACCTGCCACTTGCGCCTCAAGATGTACTTCTTCAGTGCGTCCTTGGACAGCTGTTTGGCCTCCATTTTGGCCGTATCCTGCTTCAGCCATTTGTGATCCAGACACTGTGGACAGGTCAGACGAGCCCTGCGGAGCAGAGACTTATTGCGGTAATTAACGTTAACTGAGCAGAAGGAGCCCTGGATTGCAGTTTCTATAACTAGATGTACCACAGAGCGGTACAAAATATGACCGCCGCCCAGTCCAGCACATTTTTTCCACAAAAATAACGCTGAAAGGCCTATATGATTCTAATTGTCTCACTAAATTGCATTATCCACACTCAATTCTCACTGGTATCTGCTAGACAACAAGTACCAAAACATGATTAGTTCATACATTGATTCATTCAAAATTCATTTTATACAACCCCACCCCCATCTTGCCTGTTCATAATTCTGAGAAATTCTTGAATTGTGTGCATGTGTGCGTGTACACGTTTATGTGTATGTGTGTGTGTGTGTGTGTGTGTGTGTGTGTGTGTGTGTGTGTTTGTGTGTGTGTGTGTGTCTGTGCGTGCTTGTGTGTTTCCTGCATATGTGTGTTTGTTCATGTGCATGCATGCGTACATATGTCTACTGTGTGAGTATGTGTCATACGTATGATTACTGTGAATGTATGTGTGTGCGCGTGTATCTGTTTATGCACATGTGTGCACATGGAATGGGTTAACATGACCCCTGGAGGCAAACATCACGGAAAAATTGGTCATCCCTAGGCCCTCACGGTTCTCAAGATATTCACAGAAAACTGTGTCTGCCCTACCCTCCTTCGGGGGTCCAGTACAGCGGGAAAAACGGTGGTTCCATGCTATCCATGTGGGGTTACATGCCCACCAAGTTTCGTGTACCCCGGTCTTTCAGTGTCCCGGAAATCCTTGTTGGTGTACGGTCACTAAATGTACACATAAATTATTTTATTGTAAGGCCCCCCATGAACGAAAGTTCACAAAACTTGGCATGCATTCGGAGGGTGTAATAATGATCCTACACTTTCAATTTCGTGCAGTTATGACCATGTCAGCCAGAGATATTGTGATGAAAACACTTAACTAGGTGGCGCTATACATGAAATAAGTGGTAATGGGATGGGTGGACATGCCCCCTTAAGACCAACATACAAAAAAAAAGGTGGACCTCCTAGGCCCTACGGTTCTTGAGATATTCACAGAAAACTGTCTCCGACCACCTACAGGCCAGTTGGTGTATAGTAACATAAATTAATTTATTGTGTGGCCCCCATGAACGAATTCCACGAAACTTGGCGTGCATTCAGAGGGTGTCATAATGATCCTACACTTCCAATTTCGTGCAGTTTTGACTATGTTAGGTCACAGATACCTGCGATTACAACACCTCATTTTTACTTTTTTTGTGTTTAACTAGGTGGCGCTATACATGAAATGAGTGGTTATGGAATGGGTTGACATGGCCCTTTGAGATCAACATACAAAAAAAAATGGTCCTCCTAAACCCTACGGTTCTCGAGATATTCACAGAAAAGTGTGTCTGCCCTACCCTCCTTTCGGGGGGTGCAGTCCAGCGGGGGGGCTACAGATCAAAACGAAAACGATGGTTCCATGCTATCCATATGGGGTTACATGCCCACCAAGTTTAGATCTACCCCCGGTCTTTCAGTGTCGGGTATCCTTGACGGAAATTTGGACATGCGAAAAAAAAAAAAAAAAAAAAAAAAAAAAAAAGCAGCTCTTGGCGGTCATAATTACAGTGGGACCCCGCTGGGAAAAGGAAGAACAGAAGAACAGAGGGAAACCGGAGCCAGTGGGACACTACTCTCTGAACGACAGAGAAACGAGATAACGGGTGCATCCTCAGGACAAGTCACACTCACGACTCACGATTTAATACACCTTTGAGTACCTCATTTGAGGACCACTTTTCCCCACAACCCCTTGCTGCTCACCTCATGGACTTTTTCAGGAGACTGCTGATGAAGTCTTTGCACTCCTCGGAGATCTCGTCAAAGGCATCGTCCTCAAAGTCCCAGGTGGCGGAGGTGACGTTGGACAGTGTCTCGTTGTCAGTGTCGCCCATGAAAGGTGACAGACCGCTGACCCTAGTAGCAGCCACAGAATACCAGATTTACCTCGAATGCATGTTTATGACAGGCCTTGACCTCCTCTTTCCTTTCTAAATGTTCATTGAGTTAGCTTATCTAATCATAGAGAAAAACATTTTACAATTCTTTGATCTGAAAGTTTATTGTCATGTACTCATAAAATGATTGAGTGTGTGTGAATCAGTAATGACATTTCTTGTGCTCAAGAGCCAGCTCAACTTTAAAGAATAAATGAAATAGTAGTAATTAAAAAGGTACATTAATTGTGTGTGTGTTGTTGGGGTTATGGTGTGTGTGTGTGTGTGTGTGTGTGTGGGGGGGGGGGGGTAACACAAGTAAATATGGGAGTAATGGGATGTGTGGAGGAGGGGGAGTAAACGGAAGGCTTTAGGGTTTTAAATGACCCCTCCATTCCTCAATTCCATGTGAACCTCAACAGTGCAATTTTGATCCAAAGAGTGATGAGTTGCTTTGCTCTGTGATAGTGTGTCTGTGTGTGTGTGTGTGTGTGTGTGTGTGTGTTTGTGTGCATTTGGGGCGGGGGGTTCCAAAAGAAATCTTTTCAATATTTTAACAAGAGCTCTGAAAAGAGTGCAGTGTGCTCCAGACTGAGCAGGGGCACTTACAGGATATAGCAGATGACCCCGATGCTCCACATATCTGTGGAGTAGCCAATCTCCTCATAGTTGATGACTTCTGGAGCCACAAACTCAGGAGTTCCAAACAAAACCTTCAGTCCACCAGCACTATCTGTCAAAACATGAAGAAGAACATGAAGAACATGAACATTCAGATGCATGTTGGGAAAACATCTTTTGAAGCACATTACAATGCACAATGTACAATGCACATTAATAAACCATACAACCAGTAATTAGCACAGAATATTGACGGTTCTTGTCCATTACCATAATTTTAAATGCATGTATATTTTGTAAGTTTAATAGTTTAATAGTCATACCTAGCCGCCTGGCAAGGCCAAAGTCAATGAGTTTGATCTTGCTGCCTGTCTTGTTGAGGCACATGATGTTCTCTGGCTTAAGGTCCAAGTGGACAATGCCCTGCTTGTGAATGAAGGCCACGCCATCGATGATCTGCAGCATGTATTTGATCACCTCTCTCTCACTTAGCTCGAAGTCCTCATCCACAATGCGATCAAACAGCTCGCCACCAGAGATTCTGAGGCACAGTGACATCATCATTATATCAGGCATAGTAATATGAGTGTTTATGGTTATTGTTATGGTTATGGGATTTGGCAGATGCTTTTGTTCAACTCACAAATAAAAACAATACAATACTGCCCTACAATGGCAAAAGAGCTTAACTCACCAGAGTGTGTAACTGAAAAAAAAAAATGACTTTAAAGTTTAAAGTTGTTGTCCAGCCAAATGTATTATAGGTAGGACACTGGCATTCTGGCTATTACTTGTTTTAATGAAAATAAGTCTGTACATAAAAAATATTGGGCTCAAACTTGACCTTTGACCCTTATTTAGAAGTTTCATGTACTCTGCCTTTTTATCATCTGCCAACAAATTAGGAGTTGTGCCAAGGCAAAAGGCAGTAACTTCCATAATTATTAATTATTATTATTGCTGTACCCAGCCCCACAAGGAACTGAAATGAATAGAGGAAATAATTATAATGATAATAAAAATAATATTAATATTTTATCGATATGCAATATCCTTAGGAAATAATAGGGCCTATGATAAGGTCCAAAAGCATTTTATTTGACCAATATGCTAGCCTATTTCATTAATCGATGTTGGATTTAATTAGGTTAATCAAGTTACAGGTTACATTATGCTCCATATTCACAGTTAATGGATTATCTTAATAGTTTTGACATAACACTGAGGAAATCGAGCAAATAAAAAGTTGTACATGTGGGTGGATGATGTTTTGAAACCATGTTATCTGTTGCATGTTTCAGCGAAATTTGCAGGCTTGCGGGTTATAAGAAAATGTAGGATATATTTAATTGTGAACTGTTGTTGAGCTTTGCCAATTTGTTTTGAATATCCCAAAAATGACAATAACTAATTTTCAACAAAAGGTGAAGTTACGACCTTTTGCCTTTGCACGGCAGAATACTTAAAATGAACAGTGAACAGTTTTAAAATGTTGGTAAGACTAGATTAAGGAGAATAGCAATAATAAACAATAAAAAAACAAATACTATAATATACAAAACAAAACTCATAAGAACCGATTAATTAACTAAGTGTATACTGAGCAGATATGTCTTTAGACCCCTCTTGAAAGACCAAAAATGATCACAGAAAATGGAGAGCTTATGGTATAGCTCTCAATTATCTGATGCAAGCGAGTAAGCCTCTCTCTTGTAACCTGTCCAAATGCATTCTGTTTCTCAATGATATGAGACATAAATGTTCAAAAATGCCCCCAGAGTGTAGCACTGTAGCTGCCTGGCAGCTCTATCTGTTAGCTGCAGCAACTCAAGCTATGTAGCACAAATCTTTTTTTTTGTTCCGTCCCGACATGTGAAAAATTCTCCTTTAAGCTCTATGAATTTAAAGTATGAACTGTGCATTAGATAGGAATCAAATAAAATCACTCTGACTACTAGGCTAGAAATCTAGACGCACCCTAGCGGCAGCACATTTAATTTGCTGCCAGGGTAGTCTAGCAACTCTCAGTTGGCTTGCGAGCTGAAAAAAATTAAACTTCGATCAGGCCAATCACATCGTGTATAGAGTCGGTAGGCGGGCTTAACATAATGATGGCAGAGTTGCGACGGTTCGGCGTGAATTCCCTGCTACTTGAAAACAAAGAAGATGGATGTTGCTGTTGGCGAACAGCGTGACACGAGTTAAGCTTTTTTTAAGTTTGAAAAGCTTGAACAACTAGCCAACTAGCTCCGCTGGTGGGAAAACGCATGGGACTCATGAGTTGTAGCGCTATCCTATTGC
>NC_063205.1:19327950-19434754 GCF_017589495.1 Alosa alosa
TGCTTGGTGCCAAACTTGTTCTGCAGCTCCAAGATGTAGCAGCCGCTGTGGTCTGGGTTGCTCGCAACGATGGTCAGCTGACTGCTGTTCTCTGTGGTCTCTATGGTGATGCCTCCACTTCCTGACTGGATCTGGAGCAACAATGACCCCAAGGTTTCAAAATCTCATTTTCTTGGTTCTTCACCAAACACCTGATCTCCCATTAAACCAGAACCAACATTCATGAGGAGTTTTTTGTGTTCTTGTTTTCAGAAACCGTTATGTCAGACATCAAAGGTACATCTACATAAACCAGTCTTGAGACATGTTTCATTTAAATGAGCAAAATGAATTTTGTGGTGAGTTCAACGTGGTTAGTCTTGTCATTATAATGCTCAAGATAGAACATTTCATTACAAGCATGTGGAAAACAAGACGCTATGACTCCCTGTCTCTAAAGGTAGGCTCAACAAAATCACTTCAGCTAGAGCTAGAGCCCCAGACAACTGATATTCTACCAGGTTGTTGTGTTTGGTCAGCCAGACTAATTTTTTTTGGGGTTGTTTACCGGCTTCTTGAACTTCATCCAGGTGCAGGTGATGGGTCCGGCCCCTGTGAAGTTGCACAGCAGGTCCACCTTCTTCCCAGCCAGGATCTTCAGGTCACCTGGGAACTGGGTGACCTGAGGACCAGAGCCTGAGAGCATAACAGGAGAGAGCGAATGGAGGGGGGTCATGTGGAGGACACACACACACACACACAAACACTAAAACACAAACACACAAATTCCGATACAGGGCAATTCCACGCAAAACTGTGACGTCCATAACACCAACTAAATGCCATGGTCTTTGTATGATGCGAATGATTATGTGAAAAGTTTTTCATGTAAGTTCTACTACAACCAAGAAGAGTGAATGCTCAAATTTCAAGTAATCATCATTCACATCATACCATACCATGGCATTGTGTTGGCGTTATGGACGTGACAGTTTCGCCCTACACAAGAAGAATACTGCAAGCAGCTGCTGTGGTTGCTCTGCCTGCTGAAAAAAGCCAGTTTACAAAAACATCCACAGGCCATGCTGTCAATGGAAAGCATCTCTTTATTTACACAACCGATAAGTGGAGCTCACAGACAACAGGGCAACAGGGCCTATGTTTTGACCGATGGAGTGCATTTCCCTGGTAAATTACTCTTGCTTTTTGACTGCCGTTAATTTGACTGTTCCCTGGAATATTCTCAGAAGCCGAAGACTTACCCTGTTTGGTAGGAGATTTGGGGGCTTGTTTCTTCTTTATAAGGGCCTCATCTACAGAAATACAAGGTACAGAAAACACAAACATATCAAGGAGCCATAGTCAATGGGTTGGAATAGTGGCAAAATATCGGGACTAACGTGGGAAACAAAAAACAGCCCTCCCTACATCTGAAAGTCTTCTTCAAAGTTATGTTTTTGGGGATTGGCTTCTAGTTGGAGCTGGTTGGAGTTGAAGAGAAATTCACTATTATTTTAGACTGATTAACAGAAACACATGGGCCAGACACACACTCACGGTTTTGAAATGTACTCTGGCAATGATGGAATATAACTTTACAGGGCAGATGTATTTATACATGTGAATGATGTGGGTGTATGGGAGAGAGCATGCAGAAGCACCAGAGAAGGGAAGGGAAGCTCTCTCCCTACCACGTCCCAAACTGAGGGCCTGCCTCGCGGACGCTGGATGCTGGAATTCCCCTTTTATGGACATGCTATAAATAGACCCCCGAAAACGATCCAGGAAATGTCCTGCACTCTCTCTCTCTCTCTCTCTCTCTCTCTCTCTCTCTCTCTCTCTCTTTTTTTTCCCACTCGCTCCTTTCTCATCCTCATTGCACCCCCACTCCCTCCATCTTCCTCTCCTCCATTCTCTTCTTCAGTATTTATTCTATCAGTCGATAGCCGTCATTGAACAATGCAGAGGCACGTACACCCAGAGCTCTCTCTCTCTCTCTCTCTCTCTCTCTCTCTCTCTCTCCAGACTCTAGTGGGGAGGCCCTGCCTCTGTTCTTCTGCTGCTCGAGCACTGGGCCATTTTAGGCCATTTCCCTCCCCGCATCCTCCTCCTCCATTTCTCTTAGTTATGGTCTTCTTCCCCTCCTGTTCTCTGTTGCACTGCTTTGATTTCCAGCACATGAAAGAGTAGCACTCGTTTGTCTTTCCTCCTCCTCCTCCTCCTCCTCCTCTCTCCCCTCACATGTTGACATTGTTATGCCTGTGAAACTCTAGATGTTTCACGGTGGTGTGTGGGAGTCAAGGATCCATTGGATAAAACTGTTGGTCAATGTTCCAAAATATCATGCCCCCTCCCATGCATTTACTGCGACCCTTTAATACTTGCAGATTAATATCTTGGATGTCATGGAATGGAACTGAGTGAGGGTATAGACAAACAGGCGGAAAGACCACCTCCACAGCCCCCATCACCTCACAAGTGTACACCACCAACCCCCAACACAAACACCCAACCCAATCCAGCTGCTGCCAGCTATGGTGACACCAAGTGTCCAAAATACTGCCACAAATCCCGGCCACTGGGAACTCGGTACAGCATGCCACTGGGTTATATCCCGGCTCAAACTCTCAGGTGACAGACTTTTATTAAGAGTGAAGCCTCATGTTTGCCCTGGTCCTGAGCATAAACTCAGCTCAGCTGACTAACAACACAGGCCTTTGACTCTTTGACAAGACCAAGGTGGCTCACATGACCCCAAAGGCTTATGGGAAATTGTAGTCCATTGGCAAAAAAAAAACAAAACAGCCAGCACTGGTGAGCAGAGAACTCACTCAGGAAGTGAAGGGACAGGGGGGTGGGGAGACCACAGCACATGCCTTCAGAGATGGTCAGCAGTGGCATCCATGTTGTAACTTTTGGAGCATAAAATCCTGAAATCTCAGGGGAGGGGGCCCCCATCAAACAGCTTGGAAGGAGTACTGAGCCCTGAAGCCCCCACAAATCCGTCCATATACAGCCTGCAACCCTCCTAGAATTGGAGTACGGAGCAAAAGGCTTTGAAGGGAGCACAGAGGTGTGTCTGATGGCAAAGAGAGTCATCTAAACCCCCCGTAATCCCACCCAGATACCCTTTAAATTACGCCTCATGGCGTGCAGAGATTAACCAGGCAGAGAACTGTTCAGCCGGTGAAAATTTACAGAGCGGAACCTTTTTTCCTCTAATGAAGGGGGCTCAGTATTCATCAGATAAGAGGGAGCTAAAGTTTGGCTTAAAGTGACATTTGTTACATAGACGTGAGGAGAAAGCTGATTGGCTAATTCTGTGGTAAATTCATTTAACGACTGTGATGTCATGCATGCTGAACTATTTATTCGCAGGTAGTTTCCTTTTATGGAATACAATGGACTTTGTGGAGACAGAATGTTGTGTGAAGACTCACTCTCTGTTGTAGGTGCAGACTTCTTGTCTCCAGAGGCGGCATCTGAGGGTTCTAGATAACACAAACAAATAAAAAGATAAATGATAGCTGAATTAGCAAAAGATCAGGCTGCTTTGCAAAACTGCACGATTGCATTGCCAAGCACC
Organism: Alosa alosa; assembly: GCF_017589495.1. Taxonomy (NCBI): domain Eukaryota; kingdom Metazoa; phylum Chordata; class Actinopteri; order Clupeiformes; family Clupeidae; genus Alosa; species Alosa alosa. Next base: position 19,331,516 of record NC_063205.1, read on the forward strand.
CTTGCACAGACGCTGGATATCAAACTTAAGTGTTCAGTGGCCTTATAGGGGAGGTTTTCTGGAAGGAAGACAGAGAGAGAGGGGGGGTGTGGTGGTGGTTCTGGAAAGACTCACCAGAGATCATGACTTTGCAGGAGCACTCCGCTTTCCCTGCTGCATTCTCGGCTTTACACGTGTATCGGCCAGCATCCTCTGGCAAGGCCTTGTCAATGGTGAAAGAACACTTGCCTCCTGAAAGGGTAACAGACATAACACAAAATAGGTAGTTCATTCGTCAGGAAACAGTCCAAACGGAGTGCTACAAATCAGAAAACAAAGGACCGGAGTAGGCATAAACCAACTAAGGCTCAGATCATTTATGGACTTGGTTCTTGTAGATGCTGAATATTGCAGCAAGCATTTCAAACCAAAATTGCCAGAAAATGTCAAATAGAACCATCAGAGGATCCCTGTAGCTGTCTTATAATAGGTAAAGTCAGCCATTGAGGTGAGGCTGACAAATGAGCTAGAGGTGGGGCCTCTTGGTTTGCTGCAATGTCATTGGTTCTACTATTGCAGGAAGTTGAGAACAGCAGTTCCGGTATCCTGCACTGCAGGAGAATTCCTACTGCTATTAGCAGTACATCTGCTTCACATTATTGCTACTATCACCACATCACGATCATGGCAATCACCAAAAAAGACAAGGCCCATGTGCTCGCTGGCAGATGCTAAATAGTTTCATCCTCTGATATTCCACTGTCCCATGTCCACTGAGCCTTTGGCTGAATTTAAGTGTCCTTCTGGAAGGACCCTTCAACTCTAAGTCCTACATCCTTGTGTACACATGGGAGTCCTAAGAGGCTCCCATGTGTACACTAGGATGTGTTCTCAACATGCGTCAATCTTCCTTGATAACCCTGGCATATTAGAACAGAGCGTCTGTTCCCTGCTCTCCAGAGTGTGCTAACACAAAACAAACCTAAACATGAACTCTCTCCCTTGTGTCACTATGGAGCCTCAGTGACATGGATTTTCTGTCTACTCGTGTCATCATCTCGTTTCATACATAGTGCACAGGGCGGTGTTAGACAGTGGGCTGTAAATAGACACAGGTGTGGACAGGAAGGACATTAATCCTGCTCATTTCATCCACTGGGTGAAAACCTCCCATTTGCACCCCACACTAACCATGTAGTACTACATACCACTAGTCTTGCTGATCCTAGCACTTACCACCTGAATTGTCCTAGAATTGTTGAGAGAATTGCTTTAAAAAGCTTAAACTGTTTACCATGTTACATGTCACTTTGGCTAAAAATGTGACAGCCAAATGTAATGTAATGTAATCGTCATCATCATCATCATCATCATTATCATCATTTGAAAGCGGCTCATTGTGAGTTTGCATGGATACAAGTGTGCACATAGAGTTAGTACATCAGGGATACAAGCACTACTGCTGCTTATTTGATATGTATAGCACATGCTGGTCTACACACTTATCCCGAGGATTAACCAGGGATCCCCCGCTACCTTAGATATCAGAGGGATCCTCCGCTGATTTTACAGAACTTTCTAATTGTGTCGGTCACAGCAAAGCCAAAGCCTCTTCTGTCAGCAGGGGCAGTAGGGAAGGCTGGGTATGTTATGTCTCTCTTTGTTTATGTGCATGTGTGTGTGTGTGTGTTTGTGTGTGTGTGGGAGAGAGAGAGAGAGAGAGAGAGAGAGAGAGAGAGAGAGTGTGTGTGTAAGCGTGCACACGTATAACTGTGTGCCTGTGATTGTATAAGGGTGTGCGTGTATGTGATTCTGTAACCCCTGGACTGGATCGAATGACCCTGCTGTGTGAGCTCAAAGTGCTGAAATAACAACCCCAACTGGCAAGCAACCACTCCCTGGCTCTGTGGAAAAACAATCCCTTTGACAACAATCTCCACTCCTCAGCTGAGGATAAAACCTACTACTGCTGATATTATGTCAAAGCTCCCTACTCCCACTGTTTCAGGGCTGTCCAAAGGAACAGTTAAAACCCATCAGCTTTTACAAGACAGACCCCAGTGCAAAGAAAGCCCCTGGGAACCACACAGAGGGAAATGTTACGCAACGTCAAATTGCTCCGTTTAAGTGCGCCGCATAAGAGCAGACAACAAGCTTATCAAAGTAGGATTTCCTGTGTTTGAGCAAATTCCTCTCAATGCCATACAAATTACCCCTGGAAAGAGCACTGTACTATGGCCTGAAGCATTTTTGAAGAAATCAAAACAAAACACAACATAACAAAACCTATTTGTTACCCAACCCATTTGATTGTGAATGATTTATACATTTGCAATCATGTTGTTCGGTCGATATGGGCAATAATCACTCACCTTCCTGAGATAGCACAATGAATTTGGAAGGCTTGATGACTTTGCCGTCTAATGACCAAGTGATGGTGGCGGCGGGGTCAGAGGTCACCTCACACTGCAGTTGCAGCCGCTGGCCCTCCACCACGCTGACGTCGCTGGGCGTCTGGGTGAAGTTGGGCTGCTTTCCCGCAGGGGCCGGCTTCTTCTCCGGCGCGGCGCTTGCCGCCGGCTTCTTGTCCGCGTCCGCGGCGCTTGGCTTCTTCTCCGGGGCTGGTGCCGCCGCCGTCCCCTTCTTCTCCGGCGCCGGTGTGTCCTTCTTCTCCGGCACGCCATTGATGCCGTTCTGCTTGTCCTTGGCGACCGGGGCTTTGGGCGTCGGGGTCTGGTCCTTGGCGTCGTTCTTCTCGGCGCCAGGGGCCGGCTTCTTCAGCATCGCCCTGAAGTCGCCGGGCCCGCTACCGGCCGGGCCCGCTTTGGGGGAGTCGCCCCCCTTCTTCCCCAACATCGCCCTGAAGTCCTTCACGGGCGCGGCGGCCTCAGCCTTGGGAATGGGACTGGGCCGCACCCCTGACTTCTTCAGCTGGGACCTGAAGTCCATGCTCATGGTGGCGTCCTTGGGCTCCTGTTCCCGACAGACGTCCTGCGTGTAGTGGTAGTGCTGGTGGCAGCTGTGGGCTGCGTCTGTGTTTACCTCTGATTTTGTGGCGTGGCAGTGTATGAGCAGCGAGCGAAAGTCCCACTGCTTGGGCTGATGCTCGCGGACCTGCTCTTCGCTGCACTGCCTGGTGTGCACGTGCCTCCTTAGCAGGGGCCTGGGGCTATGGTGGTCCTGGTGCCCTGGGTGGGATGTGTGGACCTGGAGGTGGCTGCTAGAGTCCCGCTCTGCCTGCTGCTGCTGGGACGGCCTCTGCTGGGGCTGGTGGCGGGCTTGCTGGGGCTGACTGGAGGTCCTGCTCCCTCTGCAGCTCTCAGGCTCACTGACTCTTACGGTCCTGTCCGCGAGTCCAACTCCCACCGAAACCCCTCCGGAGCTGAGAGAGGGGAGGGAGGAGGAGGAGAGAGAGAGAGAGGGGAGGAGGGAGTGAGAGAGAGAGAGAGAGAGAGAGATGAGATAGAGCACTGGAAGGAGGGCGATTGAGTGATAGAGAGAGAGTTAACATGCTAGTTGGAGAAAGGGAGAGAGACAGAGAGAGAGAAATAGAGAGAGAGAGGGAGAGAAAGAGAGAGGGGAAAAAGAAAGAGAGAGAGAAGAGGAGAGAAAAAAGAGCAAGACACAGAGGGGAGGGGGAGGGGGAGGGAGAGAAAGAGGGATTGTTTAAAACCTCGGCCCTCTATTCTATAATAGGCTAATTGCAGACAGGGACACATATCACGGCTGCATGGCATCACTGGAGACTCCCGTGGCCTTATTTGGGAAACACGTCCCGACTGAAGGCCCTCGGCTTGGGCTTCGGAAAGGGGACTGCGCTCCGGGCCGAGGCTGCTTTAGGGAAAAAAGTGGGGGTCGGTAAGGACTGGGGGAAAGGGGAGGGGGAGGGAGTTTGGGGTGTCCCACAGGACAAACACAGGGGTAAAGGGGACTGGCCGTGAGGGGACACTTACTGAAGGGGTGGGCCTCTGTTGCAAAGGTCCGGCGCTTGGCGGATGGACAGCATGACCGTGCAGCTGGACTGGCCAACAGAGTTCCTGACGGGGATAGAGATGGAGAGGAATGAAAGGGAAGAAGGGATGGGGGGAAGAGAAAGAAACAGAGAGGGGGTTTGGGGGTGAGGGTGGTGAAGGAGGAAGGGATATTGAGGAAGAGAGAAAGAAACAGAGAGGGGGTTTGGGGGTGAGGGTGGTGAAGGAGGAAGGGATATTGAGGAAGAGAGAAAGAAAGAGAGAGGAAGGGAGAGAGTGAGTGAGAGTGAGAGAGAGAGAGAGAGAGAGAGAGAGAGAGAGGGGGAGGGAGAAAGGTTCGAAGGTTTCTCAGCGTTTTAAGTCCTGTTCTCCCTGTACTTGGACAGAAACCAGTGCGAAAAGGGCTCTGGATTTTCAGTGGGTGTTTATTTGGACGTGCCTAACCTTTTGACCTCTCAGTCACAGTCCCTTATTGGCCCGTCTCGCAAAGGCATCCTACCAATCAGGGCTAAGTCGCATGTCTACCACAGTTTATGTTAAAATGTTACATGTACTTCCTTATATGGAAATAAACATCTCTGCTATTCTCACAGCCGGTATCTGTACGAGCGTGTGTGTATGTGTGTGTGTGTGTGTGTGTGTGTGTGTGTGTGTGTATGTGTGTGTGTGTGTGCTGCCTGTGTTTCTGTATGTGTGTCTGTGTACAGGAGAGTTAGGGGAGGACACAACACAAGTGTCTCACTTAGATTTAATAGCTTGGCACTGTTATTCTTGCGTCTAACAGTAAGTGATTTTCCAAGGGGAAAAACACAACCAAAAAAATAATAAAAAATACCACAGCTAATTTCCCACATGGGTTGAAGGGACTTGGTATGTTCCAACAATAACAATAAACATGGATTAGAATGGAAATGAACCATAACATACCCCAGCCAAGTCTTATGCTGTAAGAGTAGGGGCTTTTAATCAACCAAATATGATAACGCAAATTGGGACAAAATGTTTCACTCCTTTGCTTACACGAGTTGAATAAAAAGACTGGGTACATCTCATTATTCATGGATTAGGCAAAGGTAACATACACACTCACACACACACACACTCACTCACACACACACACACACACACACACACACACACACACACACACACACACACACACACACACACACACACACACACCATCAAGGTAAACCTACTCTTTGTGAAGTAGGATTAGTGTAAAAGGTTTTGTAAGCTCTCTGGAAAGGTGTGATCACAATGCTTCTATGGAAGGGTTAAGTATCACGTTCACTTTGATGGGACTACCTGTGGGGGCTGGTGTGGTATAACCACACCTGTCTGATGGGATACCTGAGCCTGATGTGATACTGTCCTGCATGGTGTGATGCGACTCTCCTAATGAGCAGTGAGACGACGTTCCTCTTCTGAACCAGCCTCAGCTCCCCTCCAGACGCCAAGTCCACTCCATCTTTCGCCCAGCGGAACTCTGGGAATGGGTCCCCGGCGATGGCACAGGAGATGAGGACGTGCCGGCCCGGGACCGGCGTCACCACTGGCTTCGGCCGGATGATGAACCATGGCCGCGTTCCACCCGCCGGCTCTGGAACACAGCAGAGTCCCCCTGAAGGTCAGTGACTTGGAGAATTTTTTTTTTTAAATGAATTGATGGGGAGGGATTCCCTTGTTACTGGCAGGGGGGGTTTCTGCTCAACTTTAAAAACACGACCCGATAGTCGTGGTCATTGCACTAGCTCATGCTGAAAGAGAGAGAGAGAGAGAGAGAGAGTCGGCCGGTCTTCTCTGGAGCGTCATCAGCATTTGCAGCAAGGCTGAAACATTAACCAGACACCCAGCAGATGCAAATACAGGCAGGGGACGGCCCATTCCTAACTGTCATTTATGTACACACTCTTAGTCAGTTATGCAAAGACACCCAGACAAGCCGCAGTCTCCTGGCCAGTTAGACCACAGAACTCACGCAGCTCACTCACGTGCCCTTTCAGGTGCTCACACTCACAGTATCGCCCAAGTCTCCGAGAGCATTCATGGCTATTTTCTCTATATGTCATCTATATATTATCTATATTTCTCTTTTCTTCTACTGGGTTCTGTGTAAGTGATTGCTTTCCATAATACGATGGAACCGTTGGACCAGTTTGTCGCTATCTATCAGGAACTCCAGGCTAAGGAAACTACAAATGAAACTCTGCTGTGGCACAGTTGTCTATACGTGGTAGTTTAATGCATGTACATGCTTTGCTGTTTAAATGTGTGTGTGTGTGTGTGTGTGTGTGTGTGTGTGTGTGTGTGTGTGTGTGTGTGTGTGTGTGTGTTACCTTGCACTTGGAGCTTTGCTTCGGTTCTCACAACACCTTTATGGTTCCAGGCCACAAATATGTATTTCCCAGAATCTTCTGGGAAGACATCCTGAATGCAGAGTTGGCATTCATTCCCATTTCGTCTGAATTGAAAGTCCTCCGACTCCATGATCTCTTTCCCATTATGCAACCAGAAGACACTGGGCTTAGGATCACCTGAGTGATACATTAAATGGTTATATACAATCAACTGTAAACATATTATCTTTATATGTTTGGTTCATATGTTTGTTCATGTGTCTTAATGAAGCACACAATAAAAAAAAAAAAAACATTTCTCAGGTGTCACACAGAATGTTCACTCATACTTTCACAAACAGTAAATATTTCTTAGTATTTTAAAATCCTAAAAAAAGCATGTCATGGTTATAAGTATATCCTGGGGAAACTAGTCACTAGTATCACTGGCACTGTTGCAACACATACACACTTGTTTCTCCTTGGCCAGATATAACAGGCAAAATGAGGAGCAACTGACTGCACCAAATATGAATGGAATGTCCTAGAACAGAGGAGAGGTGGAGCAGAGCCTGTTAACCTGTTAGATCTGATTACAGCTGCATGAGGGGCCAGTAAAAAATGTGTGTGTGTGGGTGTGTGTGCGTGTGTGTGTGTGTGTGTGTGTGTGTGTGTGTGCGCGTGTGTGTGTGTACGTGTATGTGTGTGTGTGTGTGACTGTCTGTCTGTGTGCCCATGTGTGTTTGTGTGCCTCTGTGGACATTTTGTTCATTCATGTGTGCATGGGGAAGAGATAAGGTTTGTTTATAGTTTTTGTGAGTGTGTGTGTGCAAGTCTACCTATATATAGAGGTGACTCTATACAGTATATAAGGTGATATGTATAAAGTACTACACACTCTTCCATACACAAACCCTACGGATACCTATTAATATCCCGTAAATATGATTTTATTTTTTGCTCTGTGTTGCTCATGTAAGTCTCACATCGACTGACTGACCTGTTACGTCCACGGTCATCCTTGCGAGGCTGCCGTCCATCACTGTCTGATCCTCCAGACCGCTCAGCAGGACTGGCGCGCCTGCAGTCCTGGGTCCGCCACCAGGAGGTGTAGTCACAGACTCAGATCCATCACTGAGGACTTTAGAGACATCTGCTGAGACCAAGACGGTGTTTGGTGTTTTAAGCCCCCAATGTTGTCTTCCAGGCAGAGCTGCATGGAAGACACTAGGGTTAGGCAAGGGTTAGGGTTAGAGTTAAGGCTAGAGTTATGTGCCTTGAAGTCGACGGTCGCAGCGCTGCCTTGAAGTCGCCGGTGGGGGCTTAAAATCCCATCGAGCAACCCAGACACTAGTAAGTGAAGTCCACATGGTTTAATAAAAAAAAATCTGGTGTTGGTCTATAAACATCATGTGGTGTTGGTTCACTCTGTTTTTCAAAAGAGTTCATAAACTGGAGCTCCCAATTAAAACATTAATGTTTCCGTGGTTTGTTTCAATGAATGCACGCATGCATATACATATACATGAAGGTACACATACGCACACAGTCAAATGAGCTTTCACACAAACACTAAGCACATGTAAATTTGTGTGTGGTGTGTATGTGTGTGTGTGTGTGTGTGTGTGTGTGTGTGTGTGTGTGTGTGTGTGTGTGTGTGTGTGTGTGTGTATTTGTTTATCTGTAATGTTCCATGACACAATGGGCCTGACAGTGCTTGCTGTCGCCTGGGCATTAGGACAGAGTGGAATCCCCGGAGCAGGGCTGGCCTGTGGACAGACCGTGTTTATAAAACATGCTGTGTGGTCTTCCCTCCTTTGACATGAAAACCATATAAGTCCAAGCCCAGGCACGGACCCCCAGATCAATCAAGTGTCTTCCCAGAATCCCCTGCTTCCCACCTCCGCTTTCTGTCTGAGGTGTGGTGTCCAACTACGGCTTTCTTCCGTCAATGTGAATTTGTGCGGTAATAAAACAAGGGCATTGTAAAAAGGCAATGTAGTGTCAGTTATGATAGTTGGCTGGAGCATGTGAAATGAGTATGCAAATTGCTATGTTCTACTAGAATATATTAGATGAATTGTGTGTATGTGTTTGAATGTAGCATGAACAAGTAGCAATGATACACATACACACAGACATACACACAGACACAGACACAGATACACACACACACACACACACACACACACACACACACACACACACACGCACACACGCACACAAACACGCATAGAGTGGAAATATAAGTTAATATCAGACCAACCAAGATAAAATCCTGGGTAAAACCAAGCTGGGTGATGCAGGACATCTAGTGGTCATATCACTACATTGCTGGTCCAAAGCCATTTCCATAATGGAAAATATACAATATATTTAAAAATGGTCAGAATACAATACAAATGATCAAATTTAAGATGTAAGATGTTCTGTCCAGCAACTCAAGCCTAATCACAACTTACTCAAAAGTCTAACGTTTTACTTGCACAATCCTTTTCAAGAGAAATGTATGAATACCCCTTTTCTTACCTTGATTGTGGACTTTGGCTTTGGGCTTCCCTTCATTCATTTGGACAAATGTTCTATACCCACTTGACTGGCCTCAGTTCTCTGAATCAGACTAAAGCACAGTAAATTAACATCTATTCTCTCTTTAACACACAGTGAGGATGATAACACAAACCTGGTCTCACTTTAATTAAAAAATATGCTGCACTTTAGTTGATCACTGTGCCTCAGGAGAAATGTTTCCCAATCAAAGTAAAAAAATGTTTTTTTCTATCTTCTGCATTACTGTGTCAATAAGAATGGCTATATTTATATTGACAAAATTACTCTTTTCTACAGAGGCTAGGAGGTGTCATTGGAAGATATTTTGGTCTATTTGTATATTTATGGTTGTTGTAAATGGTGGTCTCATTTTACTAAATTGTGCATGCCATTTACACACATTTTCTGGATACACACAAAAAATATCTTGCAATGACACCTACAGGGTTACTTTTAGAAAACACTGAAATAAATATGTTCCGTTTGATGTATGCTGTTAATTGACATGCAAAAAAAATATTAATGTAATTTTGAAAACTTTCTGCCTTTCCAACTTTGTTTCAAAAATGTCTAAAACTTTTGCTACTGTACATCTGGAGGCTCATAAAAAAGTCTGACCTAAAAGGCTCTGTGATGGATATCAAGTGCTGGGCTCAAGATCAAAGAAATGAGTCACTCTGTAATGTACAAGACAAAAGCATGTAAGCTTTTGAAGTTCCACTGTCTGTAAAAAAAAAATATTTTTGAATCATGTCAGATACAGTGTAGGGAACAGTGGGTGTTTCAGCACAGGTTCTATTTTCTATGTAATATTCTGTTACCATACAGAATCCCATTTATGTACCACAAGCTCCATACTTCCCAGCTGTGAAGGTAATGCACATTGGCCTCCACACAAAAATTATCATCAGGGGTCATCGTCATGGCCACATGACCAACAGTTTTACAGTAAGAGGTACTCCTGGACACTATCATGACAGCAGGAATTATCGAATGATATCACCTGCCATGCTGGAACTATTGCTATCATCCCAGAGCCTGAGAATGGCTCACAGAAAAGAGATTCAGTGAAATAGACCTCTATTTTGTGTATGGAAATAAAGGAATTCCACTGCCTATCGTGATGTAAATGTAACATTCAACAAAGCACTTGATTGAATCCTTCCTAGTGTCTCCTTAAAGAATTACAGATTAATGCACACTGTGTAGTGGGTATAACAAATGCTTCAGTATTACTGACTTAATGTAAAATTTCATGTGACACTGCAAGTACCTGAATTCTAATGGTTCAATTCATGTTCATTTCTACATGCTTCAAGTGTCATTTTGAGCCTCTTTTGTCTCCAAAGCAAATTTGCTAGGCAATCTTTTAATATAATTGTTCAACACACTTCTCACTTAAGTCTCACTTAAGTCATCTAAGAAAAATAAACATATCCAAACAATCATTCAAGCCAGCATGCAGCATACCTGCATGAAGTAATAAAGCTATACTGTAGATAAGAACCATACAACGTGAAAAGACTTTGGGTCACATACCTTCTCCTGCTGCAGAATGGTGGATCTCAGGAAGTATATGGGCAGCGTTGTGTGTGGGTTAGCTGACTGATGCTATAGCTGACTGATATTAAAGATGTAATTGGATCTTGTTTGTTCCTCAGACAGTCAGCTATGGCTGAACATACAGTATTCTGCTGACAGCAAAGAATGAAAAGAGACCTGTAGGTTTTCACAGATGCTGCAGCCTCGCAAAACTTTGAGAGCACGGACAGTATGGGAAAAGAGAAAAGGTGATTTTTTTGTGTGACAGAAATTCTCTTTGTATGTGGTCTCTACCTTTTAACCTTCACACACCTAACAAAGATGAAGTAAAGAAAAAAACTGAGGTGGACAAAAATACCTCTGTGTACCTCAAAGAGGCCATTCAGTCATGAAAAGTCCTGTGTGAAATATTATTCTTAGGGATCCAGGAAGGGGTCCGGAAACCCCAGAGAAACCAGGCTATGTCTTGAATATAAGCTCAGTTAAAATACAGACACAATTTTTATTTGTTCAACTGTCAAAGCCCAATTCATTTTGATAAAGTGATATCCAAAATTCACATAAAGATCGTTATTAGCTATCAAGACATACATGTTTTTCTTAATCAAAATAATTTAATAATAGCCCTTTCCTTTTGCTACATTGACAATTCTTAAATTTTCTCCACTGTTGTTTCATAAGTCCCACTTTTACAGCCTACATCTGGCAAAGTGATGAAGTTATATCTTCATAACCAGTCTTCTGGTTTTCAGTGCCAACGGCAATAACTGTGACCTCTGAATGATGCTGAATTACTACATTACAGAGGTGAGTGGAATTTGCTTTCGGTATAGGGTCACAGCATGGTTAACTCAGAGCAGACACTGACAGCAAGTGTTCACTGTGATTTAATCTCAGTCTGGATACTTCTGCGGTAGCTCCCTGTAGCCTACTATCAGCATGAAAAAATAGGAGTTTAAACTACAGTAGGAGTGAAAAATTGCACTAATTTCCTGCACATCGGCACTCACATCAGTGCAGGGATACACTCTGTCCTCAGTTATGGGAACCTATGGAAGCCTGTTCCATATTACAGAATGTTCTTTATTTTTGATCTTCTCCATGTTGACACACCCAAATGTCAAGCATGATATTGATACATGCAAAGCAGTCATTCTGCTATACTGATTGATTCCTGTAATACACTTTGAAGCTTTTGAGAACACTGCTGTTGTTGTACAACATATTTTGGTGTGTCTTGTTGCTTCTTGCTGCCTCTGAATCTTTTTCTCTCTACAAGCAGAGCTCGTTTAAGCACCCAGGAATACAAGAGGGTATTCAGACTGGTTTACGCATACGTAGTACAAGAGCGTACGTGTACCCATTCCTTGTACCCAAGGTGTGCAAGGAATATAAGAACTTTATTCAGAATACAAGAGCATATTAATTTTCACTCACCTTTTGTCACTTCTGTTGTCTCGTCTCTTATTGGTTGTACTAAATTTTAAAAGGCTATTTTTGTGTTGACTCCTGCTGAGTCTTGAATCTGAGAAGGCTTAGCCCGAACTCTGTTACACTATTCCTTTGTTCCTCTGTTCTTCTCAAGTACATGTACTCGTACTTGTAACTCTCTCTCTCTTGTCGTCCTGACTCTGCATCTGTGCTTCACTTGTAAACCATCAGTACTGGCTGATCAGTTGAGCCACTGGTGGGTAACCTAAAGACAACAGTGACAACTACAGGGGTCATCCCCTCTTTGGCTATTCACCCACTTATCCCTCACATTACATACAGTACATATCATCCCAATATGCATCTTGCACACATTACATGCATACATTTGCACAATTACTTCTGCACTTTATATCCACTCCACTCTATGTGCACTTGTCTTGATACTATGCCTTATTGTATGGGTCAATGACGTGATGCTCATTTTTTTGTGTACATATGGGTTACATACATTTAAAATTGTTCAAATTTGAAAATAATGACAAATTATTTTCAAATATCATTTTCACCAAACCCTAATCTTAAAGTTTTGGATTTATTTAATTTTGAAAGAGTATTAACTGAATTTAGGTAAAATTGTCAACACGGTGTAACCACAAAAACATGAACCAAATAATTACACTTGCTGAAAAAAATGTGAAATTCACACCAAAATCCCTTCTAAAATAATCTGGCATGATCTTGCACAAGAACTTTTCTATATTTAATACAAGTAATGAAACCCCATTGTTCTGAATGTCTGAATTAATATGGGGAATCGTGTCTGTCACATCAACCACTTAAAATGTCAAGTGGTGTAACCACCATTTAAGGAACAATTTTGTATGTATTATGTCAGAGTCAAGGTGAGTCAAGGTTAGCAACTCTCTTAAAGTAACATACATGTAATACTGTTTTTAGGCCATGACCAGGCAAGCTTAGGTTACATGTCAAATGGTATGACCTTTTAAAAATGTTGATAAATCAATTCAATTTAATGTAAAAACTGTGTTTGAATATTCACATAAAGGGGAAGTGTGTACATAGTTATCCATAATAAAGCCTGCAAATTTTGCTTTTAAATAGAAATGTCAAATGGTGTAACCGGTAACACCATTTGACTCTTTTCTGTTTGAGACCAGTTTGATCAGATTCAGGGCCAAGAGTATGTAATTTTAGGTGCCAATTATATTATTTTTATAATTTAAATAGTGACTAACAGTTTAGCATGAACAATAGTTTTAAAAGGGTTTAATTAGATTGCAATTTAAGCGATTTTTGAAATGTCAAAGCTTTTCATTTTAAATTTAAATTTCCATTTTTTTTTCTTTTTCTTTTTCGCATGTCCAAATTTCCGTCAAGGATTCCTGGGACACTGTAAGACCGGGGTACACGAAACTTGGTGGGCATGTAACCCTACATGGATAGCATGGAACCTCCTTTTTTCGTTTTGATCTGTAGCCCCGCCGCTGGACTGGACCCCCCCGAAAGGAGGGTAGGGCAGACACAGTTTTCTGTGAATATCTCGAGAACCGTAGGGTTTAGGATGACCATTTTTTTTTGTATGTTGATCTCAAAGGGCCATGTCAACCCATTCCATAACCACTCATTTCATGTATAGCGCCACCTAGTTAAACACAAAAAAGAAAAATGAGGTGTTGTAATCGCAGGTATCTGTGACCTAACATAGTTAAAACTGCACGAAATTGGAAGTGTAGGACCATTATGACACCCTCTGAATGCACGCCAAGTTTCGTGGAATTCCGTTCATGGAGGGCCACACAATAAATTCATTTATGTTACTATACACCAACTGGCCTGTAGGTGGCCAGAGACAGTTTTCTGTGAATATCTCGAGAACCGTAGGGCCTAGGAGGTCCATCTTTTTTTGTATGTTGGTCTTAAGGGGGCATGTCAACCTATCCCATTACCACTTATTTCATGTATATCGCCACCTAGTTAAAAATTAAAAAGCAAAACATTAGGTGACATGGCTGACATGGTCAAAACTGCACGAAATTGAAAGTGTAGGATCATTATGACACCCTCGTGGACTTTCGTTCATAGGGGGCCTTACAATAAAATAATTTATGTGTACATTTAGTGACTGTACTGACCCATCGCTTTTCATTTTGATCTGTAGCCCCCCCCTGGACTGGTCCCCTCGAAAGGAAGGTAGGGCAGACACAGTTTTCTGTGAATATCTTGAGAACCGTAGGGCCTCGGATGACCAATTTTTTGCATATGTTTGCCTCCAGGGGTCATGTAAACCCATTCCATATGCACACATGAGCATAAACAGATACACACGCACACACATACATTCACAGTAATCCTACGTATGACACATACTCACACAGTAGACATATATTCTTGAATTTCCCCTTGAGGATCAATAAAGTATCTATCTATATATCTATCTATCTATCTATCTATACGCATGCATGCACATGCACACACACAGGCACATAAACAGGCAAACACACAAGTACATGCACACACACACCCACCCACACACACACATAAACATAAACATGTACATGCACACATGCACACAATTCAAGAATTTCTCAGAATTATGAACAGGCAAGATGGGGGTGGGGTTGTATAAAATGTATATTACATGTGAAATCTATGAACTAATCATGTTTTGGTACTTGGTACTGGTCTAGCAGATACCAGTGAGAATTGAGTGTGCATAATGCAATTCAGTGAGACAGTTAGAATCATATATGCCTTTCAGCGTGACTTATTTTTGTGGAAAACATGTGCTGGACTGGGCGGCGGTCATATTTTGTACCGCTCTGCGGTACATCTAGTTTTTTAATATTTTATTATGATGTATGTAAACAGTATGTTTAAATTATAAATAAATAATATAAATACATTTATTATATATAAAATGTACCTCTTGTCCCCCAATGGATGCCACTTACAAGCAAGAAAAACTTGTCTCGCCACAGAGTGCATGTGAATGCAGATCCTGCTGTTGGTATGTTGTTAAGAAATTATCATATCCACTCTTTCACTCACTCTTATTCTCTCTCACACACACTTTGGGCCCTAATTTAGCAATATAAAATGCATGGTCACTAGCAAATAGTGTAAATACATTTAGGGGTTTGTCCAGTCCACATTCAGGGTGGTTTTGATATCAAACGTCAGGTGCCTGGCGCAAAAAGGTGGCTCTTATGTTTCTTAATTAGTCATGGGTGTGTTTTGGGCTTAACATCCTTTAAACCAATGAGGAGGACATCTGTCATTCCCTTTAACAGCAAGCAGGGCAACTTCAAACAGCGCATCAGTATTTTGATAGTCAGCGGTGTATTTGAAGGAATCTGCTTGTACGCAAGACCGTAAAACAGGTATTCCACTAAGCCATTCTTTACTAAAACCGAGTAGAGTATAGGCTACACACATCTGCACTTGTCTATTAATTGAACATATAGGCAAAGTGAAACTAACTTCACTGTGGTGTCATAGTCAACGACAAAAGTTATACACAGTTAATTACTTTCAATATTGACTGACAATGGGTTACCAGCAAAAACATAGCCTGAAAAAAGCAAAACTTCCCCCTATAATGTTTGAATGACTGAATAAATAACCTAAGGACATTTATTCTGCAGAGGAATTGCTGCTTACATCTCATGACAGTGCGTCTTCAGCTGTGTTTCATATGCGCCTTTCGCTATAGACCAGGGCCCACTTCCCCGAAAGCATCTTAAGCCTAAGAGCGTCGTAAAGTCCCTCTTACGAACGCCTTAAGATTTGCCGACTGTTTCCCTAAACCATCGAAGCTTAAGAGCATTGTGAAAACACTCAGATCTACGAGTGCTCCAGAGTACTCGTTACACGGGCTAAGAGCGCCTTTAACAGTACTTCTCACTGAGGTCACCAACAGGACATACAGAGGAATTACAACTTAGAATACATAATCCAATTTACGCTCCCATTCTTTATTGTGTTTACCTGTGATGAATCAGATTTTAGCGCAAAATAGCCTACATTTAATGGTCATAATAATGTGAAGAAAAGCGACAAAAATGCAATCAAGTTATGAAACCAGACGCTGCCAGAATAGTTTGACATTATCTTTGCTAAGTGAAGGCTATATTTTATTAGGCCTATAAGGTAAAAAAAAGCAGAGAAAGCAACATGTGGTTTAGTCTGTAGCCTACTGCATCAAAAATCTAAGCCTACACATTTCCTCTTCTTACTCGACTTCTTTCTTATCTTCAAACGTATTCTTAAGTGGCACCGCGAAAAATATTGCATGGTGCAACAATCTAATCTTAAAATAATTACAATTATTTATGTCTCTGTGTGGTATATAACCTACTTGGGATGCTTACATGCAGATGTCAAAGTGTTTCTATTTTCGTATTGATGTGAATTAATGTGTAGATCCTAAGATTAAATGGTAGGCCTATAGCTGTGACGCAGTCACCTGACATCACCGGCCAAATCAGAGGATATTTCAGAACTATTAACGGGACAGCTCCCCTTAAGAGCATCTTAAGAGCAGTGCATGCGCTGCCACGGCAGCATGTTCGGGAAACAGTCGGAAAACCAAACTAACGATCGTGAAGATGAATCGTAAAACCCTCTTAAGAGCGCAGTTCCGTTGTTATCGGGAAGTGGGCCCTGGGCCCAGTTCCCCAAAAAGCATCTTAAGCCTAAGAGCGTCCGTAAGAAAGTCCCTCTTACTTAACGTCTTAAGATTTGCCGACTGTTTCCCAAAACCATCGTAGCTTAAGAGCATTGTGAAAACACTCGTAGATCTACGAAAGTGCTCCAGAGTACTCGCACCGGCTAAGAGCGCCTTAACAGTACTTCTCACTGAGGTCACCAACAGGACATACAGAGGAATTACAACTTAGAATACATAATCCAATTTACGCTCCCATTCTTTATTGTGTTTTACCTGTGATGAATCAGATTAGCGTGCAAAATAGCAAGCCTATTTAATGGTCATAATAATGTGAAGAAAAGCGGACAAAAATGCAATCAAGTTATGAAACGAGACGTTGCCAGAATAGTTTGACATTATCTTTGCTAAGTGAAGGCTATATTTTATTAGGCCTATAAGGTAAAAAGCAGAGAAAGCAACATGTGGTTTAGTCTGTAGCCTACTGCATCAAAATCTAAGCCTACACATTTCCTCTCTTTCTTACTCGACTTCTTTCTTATCTTCAAACGTGTTCTTAAGTGGCAATCACAAAAATATTGCATGGTGCAACAATCTAATCTTAAAATAATTACAATTATTTATGTCTCTGTGTGGTATATAACCTACTTGGGATGCTTACATGCAGATGTCAAAGTGTTTCTATTTTCGTATTGATGTGAATTAATGTGTAGATCCGGTTTAAATTAAATGGTAGGCCTATAGCTGTGACGCAGTCACCTGACATCACCGGCAAATCAGAGGATATTTCAGAACTATTAACGTGGACAGCTCCCCTTAAGAGCATCTTAAGAGCAGTGCATCTTGCGCTCACGCTACGAGCATGTTCGGGAAACAGTCGGAAAACCAAACGAACGATCGTTAAGATGAATCGTGAAAACCCTCTTAAGAGCGTCTCTCCGTCGTTATCGGGGAAGTGGGCCCTGGGCCCAGTTCCCCAAAAGCATCTTAAGCCTAAGAGCGTCGTAAAGTCCCTCTTCTGAGCGTCTAAGATTTTGCCGACTGTTTCCCAAAACCATCAGAGCTTAAGAGCGTCGTGAAAACACTTCGTAGATCTACGAGTGCTCCAGAATACTTTCGTTACCGGCTAAGGCGTCTTAACAGTACTTCTCACTGGAGGTCACCAACAGGACATACAGAGGAATTACAACTTAGAATACATAATCCAATTTCACGTTCCCATTCTTTATTGTGTTTACCTGTGATGAATCAGATTAAGCGTGCAAAATAGCAAGCCTATTTAATGGTCATAATAATGTGAAGAAAAGCGGACAAAATGCAATCAAGTTATGAAGCGAGGCGTTGCCAGAATAGTTTGACATTATCTTTGCTAAGTGAAGGCTATATTTTATTAGGCCTATAAGGTAAAAAAGCAGAGAAAGCAACATGTGGTTTAGTCTGTAGCCTACTGCATCAAAAATCTAAGCCTACACATTTCCTCTCTTTCTTACTCGACTTCTTTCTTATCTTCAAACGTGTTCTTAAGTGGCACCGAAAAATATTGCATGGTGCAACAATCTAATCTTAAAATAATTACAATTATTTATGTCTCTGTGTGGTATATAACCTACTTGGGATGCTTACATGCAGATGTCAAAGTGTTTCTATTTTCGTATTGATGTGAATTAATGTGTAGATCCGTTTAAATGGTAGGCCTATAGCTGTGGCGTGCAGTCACCTGACATCACCGTCAAATCAGAGGATATTTCAGAACTATTAACGTGGACAGCTCCTTAAGAGCATCTTAAGAGCAGTGCACGCCGCGTTCACGCTTCGAGCATGTTGAAACAGTCGGAAAAACCAAACGAACGATCGTAAGATGAATCGTAGAAAATCCTCGTAAGAGCGTGTCTCCGTCGTTATCGGGAAAGTGGGCCCAGCGCTACGACCATATTCGTATCCGGTCGGCAAAACGGCAAATAAAAAGTCCAACTCCTCCAAAGTTGACGCCAACGCCGATTCAAACAACCGCTCTTCGTTAGCCATAGCCACCTTCCTTGTTGTTCACAGTCACAGGACTGTCGTTATCCTGTTAAGCCCACTCTCTAACAAAATAGAGCGCTGTGATTGGATGAAGTCCACGGCGTCAGCCAATAGAAATCCCTATGGTTTGATACTAGACGTACAGGCTGAGCAAATTAATTTGCCGCCGCTAGGGTGAGTCTAGATTTCTAAGATAGAGTGTACACCTACCAAAGTCAAATTCCTTGTATATGTAATACTTGGCCAATAAAAACTGATTCTGATACTGATTCTGATTTACTGATTTATAAACAAGTAGTAGTGCCTTAAAGTCAATTCTGTGACTTACTGGAAGCCAGTGCAGGGGATTTAATAAATTGGAGTATTGTGGTCAGTTCTTTTTGTTTTCATGAGAACCCTAGCTGCTGCGTTTAGTTCCGTAGCGTGAAATCAGTGAGCGTGTTAGGTCTTGCAGCGATGCACCGAACATGATTGTGCATGTTTGTATTGTGTTACTGCTAATTGACCAAAAGATTTCTTACATTTCTTACTTTTTACTCATCTTTACTAGGGGGTGCCAATAATTATGACCGCCGCGCAGGTTTAGTCAGAATGTTTTTTTTTTCCGTTTTTTTTCCGCATGAGCAATTTTCCATCAAGGATTCCCGGGACACTGAAAGACCGGGGTGCACGAAACTTGGTGGCCATGTAGGCCCACAAGCATAGCATGGAACCATTGTTTTTCGTTTTGATCTGTAGCCCCCCCTTTCACTTTCACTTTCAATGCTGACTCAACATGAGTCCGAGGTGTCCGAAGATGATCATCCTCTGTATTATTTTAAGTCTGTTTCATGGTAAGTGCCATGCTTGACACGTTAACAAGTCTATAGTGTAATGTTCTTGAATGTGAAGAAGCTGTTTTGACATTGTTCATAACAAAAAATTCTGAATCGGCAGTCTATTGTAGCATTAGTTTAATTACATGTGGGTATTTTTATTCAATCGTCACCATAACTTTTATGATTTTATAGTGTAAAACGTTTACAAATGCGACTTGAGTGTGAGTGAAGCTAAAGCGGAACGACATTCATCTGGCTAGGGTCAGGTTAGTATAATGTGGGAATGATGCCAAAAAAAATCTCTTCTCTCCTACCAACCGGTAGATTCATCAAACGTTATGTCCACCGCCTTATAGCCCACACAAGGCATTTGTCATGAAACGACAAATGTGTAGTCTGCCTCTGCCGTTTCGTTTTTAGTGCATTTTGTCTGTCGGTTATCATTAAGAGTGTGTCCATGAGCAGTGGCGTTGTGCAAACCACATGCCTATTTTTGGGTGTGCACTGGGGTGTGCCCAGTCTCCCGATAATGACAGAGACACGCTCTTACGAGGGTTTTCTGCGATTCATCTTACGATCGTTCGTTTGGTTTTTCCGACTGTTTCCCGAACATGCCCGTAGCGTGAACGCGCGTGCACTGGTCTTAAGATGCTTTTAAGGGGAGCTGTCCATGTCAATAGTTTTGAAATATCCTCTGATTTGATAGTGATGTCAGATGACTGCACATCACAGCTATGCCTACGGTTTAAACTTCGGATCTACACATTAAACAATATTTTGAGCGTTTAGCAATAATGTTCATTACTGTAACATTTTGTTATAACATTTTGTTATGGAAAATTCTGGACACACACCCAAAGGGTGCATTAAATACAGGTTAAAGGAATCTGCATGTGGATTACCTATCTACTATCTCAAAGACTGCACTTCTGCTGAAGACTTTGATGTGAGTAATGTCAACCTGAGGAGAGTTCTAATCAGCTAATTAAGTCAAATTTTCCTACAGAATTTCCTGAGCTCAGTCTCTCAGTCTGGGCAAGGCAATGGACTTTTCCACTATATTCTAATTTTATGACATGCACCTGTTCTACAGACAGGCAAATGAAAAGAGACAATCCATTCAATGGCAAGTCAGTAGCAACTTGGTATTTTGCCTCTTTCACTTCAAAAAGTCCCACTACACTATTGGGAAAACTTTCAGAGCCTGTCTGCCACATAAAAACAGTCCCACTGAATAAAGGGGGGACAATATTATTTTCCTTTATACCACAGCTCAGTTGTGCCAGTATTTTACACAATATCACATTCACAGACTAAAAATGCACAAACGGAAAATTATAGTCTGGGTTCATTTTAAGTATATTCTAAATGGATTTTGTGAGAAAGACTGGTTAAATAGCACCATCTTCTGTCCTTTTTATTTTATGACTTGATTTTATTCTTCTTATTGTTTTTATGTTTAAGCAATTGTGGAAATATTCAGGCATTTGTTTTAACTTCTGCACTGTATGTACAAACTATTTGAAAGCATTCTTTATTGAAAACTAGATGTACCGCATAGCGGTACAAAATATGACCGCCGCTCAGTCCTGTACATCCGTTCCGCGAAAATAAATCACACTTCAATTTGTCTCCATATTTTACTCCATCCCCACTCTTGAAACTTTTGTGTATGCTTGTTTGGCATGCCTGAGTGTGTGTGTCGCGGCTGCACAGAAAGTACCCTACTGGTGCTGAAAAGGTGAATAGATTGTAGAATAGCCAAAGAAGATGTAGAATTGTTATAAAACCTTTAAAATCTCTAAACAATCACAAGTAGGGCAGTTCATCACAGTTCATCCATTGCAACTGGATTGATGAAAGGTCACTTACACCTGTAGGCTACATTGTATTTGGGAAAAGCAAAAGGTATCAGCATAATGTTATTTATTTATATATTTTTATGTATTTATAAACAAAAACATCTCTGTCAGTTCCATGCCGTTTTCAACAGCTATCAAAAACAAAGGTCATTTTTGGATGGATGGATTTTTGTGAATGTTTCTTCTTCTACATAAGATTTTAGTCATCTTTAGTTCATGTAATACTTTTATTGTCAATGCACAAATTAAGTAACAGTAGTCTGAAACGTTATTGTTAATGCACAAATTAAGTAACAGTAGCCTAGTCTGAAACGAAGTGCTGTTTTACATCTAACCAGTGGTGCAAATAACTGACATGTCCAAATGGGCCTTGATGAAATGCGTCGCTAGACTGTTCATACACATTTTAACGGGCCAAAGTTGAAGAGCTTTTGTCCGTTATTGTTAGTGCAAATATAGGCTGATTCATGTTCCCTTGCATTGTTTAACTGAGGTCCATGGCTAGTCTGGCTTTCATCAGACCAAGCTCAATCTTTTAAGAAATCAAAAAATAAATAGCGGGCAGATCAGGCTGGGTTCACCCAGCCTAGTCCATAGGCACCCGATATTGTTTAATTTTCCGATTGAGATATACACGCTCTGGCTATTCTAAATGCAAAATGCATCAGGGAGTTATGACAAAACGGTAACTAACAAACTAGATCCTAATAGAAAGTTGTTAGCTTCCCTAAGCTACAGGTAGGATTATAAGGTAGGCCTATTGACAACATAAATTGTCAATAGGCTATGCTGGCGACACAAATAAAATCTCCTTTGGAAACCAATGGCTTACGCCTTACAGTATCAAGCGGACTTAAACTGTCATATCGTGGCGAAAAGTTGTAATAACATTCACGCAGCTCCATGAGTCAAGGAAAGCGCAAATGAAGTAGCCACTTCTAAATGGGACCTACTACACAGTAGCTTAAGGTGTTTTGCTAAAACAGCCATAATGAAATGAAGGTGTCATTGTTTGGATACTTCACACACACGTGCTTTTTAATTTCACAGACTACAACTACCAAGCTGTAATCAAAGCACATCGATTCCCCTCTCACACTTAAAACAAAATAAACAGGCGTCTCAGTCTCACGCATGTATAGGCAAAACTGCATCAGACCGGTGTAACGTTGGTAAATCTTCCATTGCACAGAATGATTTTGTAGCACGTGCAATAAATGACAGTCGAAAGATACAAACAGTGCTGCTATACATTTGCTTGGTATAACCGCATTTATAGTTTTCTACAAATGCAATAAATCAAATGCCTCCATCACTCAACCAACGCTAACGGTAACATTACCTAGGTCCTTATTGATATTACAAGATTAACGTACCTGCAGTAAAAACCAAGCATGTCCGATAAACATCCTCAGATTTATTTCGGCTTCAAGAAGAAATGGGAATTACACTTCATGTGAACATCGTCCTATCCTTATTAGATGTTCGCTGCGGTAAATTACAGTCCTTGTATGAAGCGTCCATTGTTTTTTCCAACCCCTTTTAACTTCCAACAAAATTACGTCTCACTGCAACGATCGCCATCTAGTGGACAAGCGACTACTTCTAGCCAATACTGAAAATGCAGCCATGATGATGATGATGAATATTTATTTTGGCTTTCTTTTTAATCCTACTGATTTTCATTTTTTACCGGGGGGGGGGGCAAATCACAAATGAGTGATTATGAGCCAGGTTTATGTGGGCCCTTGAGACCAACATACCATAAAAGATTCACAGAGAACTGTGTCTGCCCTACCCTCCTTTCGGGGGGTCCAGTCCAGCGGGGGCTGCAGATGAAAACGAAAAAATGACGGTTCCATGCTATCCATATGGGGGTACATGCTCACCAAGTTTTGTGTACCCGGTCTTTCAGTGTCCCGGAATCCTTGTTGGTGTATGCGTCACTAAATGTACACATAAATTATTTTATTGTAAGGCCCCCCATGAACGAAAGTACACAAAACTTGGCATGCATTCAGAGGGTGTCATAATGATCCTACACTTCCAATTTCGTGCAGTTTTGACTATGTTAGGTCACAGATACCTTCAATTACACCACCTCATTTTTACTTTTTGTGTTTAACTAGGTGGCTATACATGAAATGAGTGGTTATGGAATGCGTTGACATGGCCCCTGAGATCAACATACAAAAATAATGGTCCTCCTAAACCTTACGGTTCTCGAGATATTCACAGAAAACTGTGTCTGCCCTACCCTCCTTTTCGGGGGTGCAGTCCAGCGTGGGGCTACAGATCAAAACGAAAAACGATGGTTCCATGCTATCCATATGGGGTTACATGCCCACCAAGTTTTGTCTACCCCCGGTCTTTCAGTGTCCCCCGAATCATTGACGGAAATTTGGACATCGCGAAAAAAATCTGACTAAACCTATATGACTGCCCGCTTAAGCTGCTTGGCGGTCATAATAACATAGCTGCACTTTGCATGTTGCTAATTGATATGTAAATTCTCCTCCTACATCCTTTGTTTAAACCAGGGGTGTCAAATCCATATTGGGCTGGATTTGTTGGAATGAGACCTCGTGGGGCCTGCCATGTCATGGTTATTATCATTTTCTACGAGGGGATCAGAGTGTTGTTTGATGATAGAGTTTACTCCTTTACTATACCCACTTATGAACAAACAAGTACAAATCATGTACCGCTGCCATACTGCTCTTTCTCTCTTGAAATACTTCCATGTCAGGGTTTTTGGCCTCTTCCTTCCATCATGATTTATTAAAGAAATATGCACACTGTATTTGAATGAATATCCTTAGTAAAAACAAGTTTGTGGAAATGTATTGCTATGTAGCTTATTACACATTGTTGAAGACAACTGGATGTGAATGTTTTTTTTTCTTCCTTTGATTTTGCCTTCCCATCCAAAACACCTGGTGGGCCATATGAAACCTGTTACTATAGCTATATATAACTATATTAAACCTGTTACTATAACTATATAAAACCGTTACTATAACTATATATAACTATACACAACTATAGTATATAAATATATAACTATATATTTAGATACCTCACAACACAGTCTTATGTAAAGAGGACTGAACTCCGGGGTAAAGAGGACTGCTCTTGCATGTTGACGATTGCTAAGAAGGACAAGGAGTTCAAATAAAGTGTTTTGCTGAAAAGAAATCACTTTAAAAGGTGGCTCCTAACTTTTTACCTTCACACCTAAAGAAATGTGGGCAACAGAAAGAGGTCATGCAGTCATGAAACATCCTGTCTGAGATATTATTCAACGGCAAGGGTTCTGGAGGCCCCTGAAAAACCAGGCATGAATATAAGCTCACTTAAAATACATGCACAGTTTCAACAGTAGATTTTCAACTGCTTTAGCCTGATTTATGTGGATAAAAGTATTTCCAGTATTCACATGAACATTGTGGTTAGCTATTTGGTTGTCACAACAAAGATAACAATAGTGGCAGAGGTCAGATATACTTGCAGAACCTGTCCTTCAACAGTGTTGCGAACACCAGTGTTTTCATGAGCAGCTCAGGTGGTTCTAGATGAACAAACAAATGTTTCATTCTATCAAACTGTAAGTAGCCTACTACTGTAACTGTAATGGCTAATGGCTAATAACTGTGTTTCTCAATATTAGTTCAATTAAATATGTGTTTTTTTTATTATTGCGTGATTGTTCTCTACAGAGAGAACTTTATTCCATCAAAATTGGTCAAATATTAGTTGTGCTATAGAAAATGCCATAAAATGACCATAAGCATTACTGTTGAGAGAGCACAAACTGCATTTCTTACATTTGTCCGTGTTTTGAACAACTTCTGCATGATCTCCGTAGCCTACATCACACTTAAAGAAATATGCTTACTACATTTGATTGGTTAGTGAAGAAAATCCTATTCCAATGGACTATCAATTGCACGATTTGGTGTGTTCTTATTTGGAAAAGAAATGGGCAGACCAGCAACAAGAAAAACTACCGTTTGGCTTTGGATTTGTAGCCTATTATTTGTATTTCTTCATCTACATGCTCCCCCTTGGATATATCATCCTTTTATGGCCTCTAGGTTACCACCGCTGACAAAACCCAGATTTACATCTGCACCAAACCAGGCACCTCCGCAGCATTGAAAATGCTCAACTGCTGCCTTCTAATCAAAAGCTGGATGCACAGTAGCTTTCTCAAACTCAACTTCGACAAAACTGAGATCATTCTTATTGGTTTAAAGTGTCATAACAAAAACCTCAATAACTTCTGCCTCACCTTCGAGGACACCACATGCAGTACACAGCCTCCTCCCATGTCAAATGCCTAGGTCTCCTCCTAGTCTCCACCCTCTCATTTGAATCTCACATCAATAAAACCCAGCAATCGTCATTCTTCCATCTCAAAACCATAGCACGGATCCGCCTGCTCCTCTTCCACTCTGACACTGAGAGTGTACAGTAAAACACGCCCTCATCTCCTCCCACCTGTACTACTGCAATGACCTTTTTTTTAGGTCTTCCCTCTCACCTGGCTACAACATGTCTCTCCCACTGAGGATTGACTTCAAAGTCCTCCTCACCTTCAAGGCCCTACATGGTTCTGCCCCCCACATACCTGACTGAACTCCTTCACCCCTGATGTCTTACACCCTCCCTGCGTTCCTCTGATCTTGGCCACATTACTATCCCTAAAACCAGACTCTGCTCCATGGGTGACAGAGCATTCTCCTTAGCGCCCCTCTGCCCGTGGAATGCTCTCTCTCAAGAGGTCAGATCCACTGCCAGCATCAACAGCGAAGTCTCTCTTCAAAACCCACTTGTTTAGGAAAGCGTTTAATCTATAACTCTTATGGCTGTCTTTCATTTTCTTTTTTTGAATTGCTTTTTACTTACTTTTTAATTGAAATGGCATATGTCTGTTATTTCCACACTTGCAATTGCCTGTATTTTTTTATGTGTGCCTCCTCATTTTTTCTTACCTTTTACATTTAATCCTGTTTTACCTCCCTATTTTACCCTACAATGTTCAGTGCTTTGAATAGATGATAAAGTGCGTAGTGCTCGTAGTTCTCTTGCAAAAGCTAACACACCTTGCTTAACTCTTCACACCTTCGTAAAAATGGTGTTCTCGGATCAAACAGTAAACACAAGCCATCACAATAATAAGCACACAATGTGCCAACTACACACTGATGGTAGGAATAAAAACACATCTGGCTCTGTGCACAAGGTAGGCTCAAAACAAACACAAGTGTGTGTTTCCAAGTCAAAACACAAAATAGCAATTTCACTGGGGGAAAAAAACAGTCTACATTGTGTCGTCTCTCTCAAAATTTTGTCTACACATGCAATGTCCTCTAGACCAAGGCACCAGGGAAAATATATTCTGGAATGCCGTATCCAGGCCTGACATGATGCCTGGTCAATATCCCCACATGTAGACTGTTTTTTTTGCCTGTAAAGGGCTATTTTTACTCTTCTTACCCTTTCTATTTCCCCTCCTCATCCTCCTCTTGCTCCTCCTTGTCCTCTTCCTATCTTCACCTCCTTGTCCTTGTCATTCTCTCCCCCTCTCCTTTCTACACCTCTCGTCCTCTTCCTCCTACTTCCTCACCTCCATGTCCTATTCTTCAGCCTCCTCTAATTCTTACTCTTCTCTCACTCTTCCTGCTCCATTGTACATTACCGTGGCTTATTTATAGTGCTTTTCAAATGAGAAAGTGTGCCAGAGAGTTGGCAAAATAGTGTAAATAATAGCCATACATGTGTATAGATTTGCTAGGAGTGTGTTGATCATTTGGAAATTGAGTGTAGCCTAAAAGCAGTGAGTTGTGTTTACAGTTCCACAAAAAAAGCGTGCTGTGCAGTGGATTGTACACAGTTATGCAAAATGCAAACTGAGTACAAAGCAGTGTTTGTGCTTTTAGTTTTGCAAACTCAGTGAGTGGTTTTGCTATAGGCCTAAAATGAATAGTTTTAGAAATTGTGCTATAAGAATCACGATTAGTATTTAAGCATTCAGGGAAAAATGTAATAAAGTAGGCCTAGCCTACACAAAAAACCAAAGGTCGTTTACTGCCCTTATCTAATCAAGCCTAGCCTACTGCCCATAATAATTCTACCCGAACAACACTTTCACTTTCATAGCTCTCAGTATCATGACGAGTCCGAGATTTTTGAAGACGACGATCGTTTTTTGTCTTATTTTCAGTCTGTTTCATGGTAAGTGCCATGCTTGATATGTTAACAAGTGTTTCTTATAGTCCGTATTGTTCGTGAACTTGAAGCTGATTGACATTCATAAGAAAAACCCTGTTGACATTTCTAAATCGACAGCCGGTAGCATACTTTTTAATTAGCCCACCTATGGGTGTTCTTTATCAATCGTCATCATAAATTGTATTATGATTTATAGTGCACAACGTTTAGGAAATTAGCATGATAAGCCTAAATTACCACTGGGTTTCGAGGATATTTTGATGTCGGGATTAGCCTATGTAACCCCGACGCGCAGCGAAATGTTTTTTCTTCGTCCTGAAGCAGCGGCGTAAAAGTAGCCTACAGAAGGGCTACTGTCTACCCAGATAGCAAACATACACTGGGACGGAACTGGACCACACCTACCACAACGTCCGGCACGGATCTGCATAATGGACCTGATCCGGAGTCCAAACGCACATCGGTCCAAAACTGGTCTGGATCCGTTTGACGGATCTGGTTCCAATAAGGGCTAAGACTGGCCCAGTTCCGTATGATAGTCTGTGTTACTGACGTGTTCCAGATCTGCTTATCATATGCAATACGGATCCGCTTATTGTGTGTGGTACGGACCCGTTTATCAGATATCAGCTGGCTTTATTTGACATGTGAAATGTGATTGGTAATTAATTATCACGTTAACAAGTGTTTCTTATAGTCCGTATTGTTCGTGAACTTGAAGCTGATTGACATTCATAAGAAAAACCCTGTTGACATTTCTAAATCGACAGCCGGTAGCATACTTTTAATTAGCCCACCTATGGGTGTTCTTTATCCAATCGTCATCATAAATTGTATTATGATTTATAGTGCACAACGTTTAGGAAATTAGCATGATAAGCCTAAATTACCACTGGGTTTCGAGGATATTTTGATGTCGGGATTAGCCTATGTAACCCCGACGCGCAGCGAAATGTTTTTTCTTCGTCCTGAAGCAGCGGCGTAAAAGTAGCCTACAGAAGGGCTACTGTCTACCCAGATAGCAAACATACACTGGGACGGAACTGGACCACACCTACCACAACGTCCGGCACGGATCTGCATAATGGACCTGATCCGGAGTCCAAACGCACATCGGTCCAAAACTGGTCTGGATCCGTTTGACGGATCTGGTTCCAATAAGGGCTAAGACTGGCCCAGTTCCGTATGATAGTCTGTGTTACTGACGTGTTCCAGATCTGCTTATCATATGCAATACGGATCCGCTTATTGTGTGTGGTACGGACCCGTTTATCAGATATCAGCTGGCTTTATTTGACATGTGAAATGTGATTGGTAATTAATTATCACGTTAACAAGTGTTTCTTATAGTCCGTATTGTTCGTGAACTTGAAGCTGATTGACATTCATAAGAAAAACCCTGTTGACATTTCTAAATCGACAGCCGGTAGCATACTTTTAATTAGCCCACCTATGGGTGTTCTTTATCCAATCGTCATCATAAATTGTATTATGATTTATAGTGCACAACGTTTAGGAAATTAGCATGATAAGCCTAAATTACCACTGGGTTTCGAGGATATTTTGATGTCGGGATTAGCCTATGTAACCCCGACGCCAAGAGCGAAATGTTTTTCTTCGTCCTGAAGCAGCCCGTAAAAGTAGCCTACAGAAGGGCTACTGTCTACCCAGATAGCAAACATACACTGGGACGGAACTGGACCACACCTACCACAACGTCCGGCACGGATCTGCATAATGGACCTGATCCGAGTCCAAACGGCACATCGGTCCAAAACTGGTCTGGATCCGTTTGACGGATCTGGTTCCAATAAGGGCTAAGACTGGCCCAGTTCCTCGTATGATAGTCTGTGTTACTGACGTGTTCCAGATCTGCTTATCATATGCAATACGGATCCGCTTTTATTGTGTGTGAATGCGGACCCACGTTTATCAGATATCAGCTGGCTTTATTTGACATGTGAAATGTGATTGGTAATTAATTATCACGTTAACAAGTGTTTCTTATAGTCCGTATTGTTCGTGAACTTGAAGCTGATTGACATTCATAAGAAAAAACTGTTGACATTTCTAAATCGACAGCCCGGTAGCATACTTTTAATTAGCCCACCTATGGGTGTTCTTTATTAGGGTGACCAGACGTCCCGAAAAATTCGGGATAGTCCCGATATCCAAGCAGTTGTCCCGAATCCCGAATCCTGCCCTAATTGTCCCGAAAACTCAATCAGAATACTCAGTAGTTATTTTCTGATAAACATTAAAAACTGTCCGTAGAGAGGTTGAGTCGACTGCATGCAGCCCCCGACGGCAGCTAAGTGTCTGGATGCAGCCCCGGCTACTTTGTTTCTTTTTTGACGTTCTATAATTAGGCGCGAAAATGCACTGATTTTAGCTCATTTCATTCATTCCTTGAATGAACCCCAACACGCCGCTAAAAAGCAAAAGCGTCTATGCAGGTACCGGGTTGAGTGGGTGGAGGTACCGGTGGATTGACAAAGCCTTAAGCGACGAGATGAAAGCATTCTGCAAAGTGTGTAGAAGAGAGTTTTAACATAGATTAAGTATAGATTAAGTAGATTAGGCTAACAATTATTTTGTATTCTTACTTAATGACCCATAGTTTTGGCAAGGCTTGTTATTAGCGTTAGGGTATTATCCTTATTCTGAAAGGTCTGATTTGCATTGTTACGTTTTTTTTTTTTCTCACAATGACTGTGAAGCAGACTTGATGTTTGAATAAAAATGTGTTTTGGTACAGGTTTGAAAATTCATTATCTTTTATAATAGTCTATGTAGGCCTACAACCCCCCCACCCCGCGAAAAAGCGTCCCGAATTTCAGCCAATCTCATCTGGTCACCCTATTCTTTATCCAATCGTCATCATAAATTGTATTATGATTTATAGTGCACAACGTTTAGGAAATTAGCATGATAAGCCTAGGGTACCACTGGGTTTCGAGGATATTTTGATGTCGGGATTATGTCCTATAGTGGAAATGCCAAAAACCTCCCCTCCTACCAACCCGTGGAGCCTCTTCCTTCCATCATGATTTATTAAAGAAATATGCACACTGTATTTGAATGAATATCCTTAGTAAAAACAAGTTTGTGGAAATGTATTGCTATGTAGCTTATTACACATTGTTGAAGACAACTGGATGTGAATGTTTTTTTTTCTTCCTTTGATTTTGCCTTCCCATCCAAAACACCTGGTGGGCCATATGAAACCTGTTACTATAGCTATATATAACTATATTAAACCTGTTACTATAACTATATAAAAACCGTTACTATAACTATATATAACTATACACAACTATAGTATATAAATATATAACTATATATTTAGATACCTCCTAACACAGTCTTATGTAAAGAGGACTGAACTCCGGGTAAAGAGGACTGCTCTTGCATGTTGGCGATTGCTAAGAAGGACAAGGAGTTCAAATAAAGTGTTTTGCTGAAAAGAAATCACTTTAAAAGGTGGCTCCTAACTTTTTACCTTCACACCTAAAGAAATGTGGGCAACAGAAAGAGGTCATGCAGTCATGAAACATCCTGTCTGAGATATTATTCAACGGCAAGGGTTCTGGAGGCCCCTGAAAAACCAGGCATGAATATAAGCTCACTTAAAATACATGCACAGTTTCAACAGTAGATTTTCAACTGCTTTAGCCTGATTTATGTGGATAAAAGTATTTCCAGTATTCACATGAACATTGTGGTTAGCTATTTGGTTGTCACAACAAAGATAACAATAGTGGCAGAGGTCAGATATACTTGCAGAACCTGTCCTTCAACAGTGTTGCGAACACCAGTGTTTTCATGAGCAGCTCAGGTGGTTCTAGATGAACAAACAAATGTTTCATTCTATCAAACTGTAAGTAGCCTACTACTGTAACTGTAATGGCTAATGGCTAATAACTGTGTTTCTCAATATTAGTTCAATTAAATATGTGTTTTTTTTATTATTGCGACGTGATTGTTCTCTACAGAGAGAACTTTATTCCATCAAAATTGGTCAAATATTAGTTGTGCTATAGAAAATGCCATAAAATGACCATAAGCATTACTGTTGAGAGAGCACAAACTGCATTTCTTACATTTGTCCGTGTTTTGAACAACTTCTGCATGATCTCCGTAGCCTACATCACACTTAAAGAAATATGCTTACTACATTTGATTGGTTAGTGAAGAAAATCCTATTCCAATGGACTATCAATTGCACGATTTGGTGTGTTCTTATTTGGAAAAGAAATGGGCAGACCAGCAACAAGAAAAACTACCGTTTGGCTTTGGATTTGTAGCCTATTATTTGTATTTCTTCATCTACATGCTCCCCTTGGATATATCATCCTTTTTATGGCCTCTAGGTTACCACTGCTGACAAAACCCAGATTTACATCTGCACCAAACCAGGCACCTCCGCAGCATTGAAAATGCTCAACTGCTGCCTTCTAATCAAAAGCTGGATGCACAGTAGCTTTCTCAAACTCAACCGACAAAACTGAGATCATTCTTATTGGTTTAAAGTGTCATAACAAAACCTCAATAACTTCTGCCTCACCTTCGAGGACACCACATGCAGTACACAGCCTCCTCCCATGTCAAATGCCTAGGTCTCCTCCTAGTCTCCACCCTCTCATTTGAATCTCACATCAATAAAACCCAGCAATCGTCATTCTTCCATCTCAAAACCATAGCACGGATCCGCCTGCTCCTCTTCCACTCTGACACTGAGAGTGTACAGTAAAACACGCCCTCATCTCCTCCCACCTGTACTACTGCAATGACCTTTTTTTTAGGTCTTCCCTCTCACCTGGCTGCAACATGTCTCTCCCACTGAGGATTGACTTCAAAGTCCTCCTCACCTTCAAGGCCCTACATGGTTCTGCCCCCCACATACCTGACTGAACTCCTTCACCCCCTGATGTCTTACACCCTCCCTGCGTTCCTCTGATCTTGGCCACATTACTATCCCTAAAACCAGACTCTGCTCCATGGGTGACAGAGCATTCTCCTTAGCGCCCCTCTGCCCGTGGAATGCTCTCTCTCAAGAGGTCAGATCCACTGCCAGCATCAACAGCGAAGTCTCTCTTCAAAACCCACTTGTTTAGGAAAGCGTTTAATCTATAACTCTTATGGCTGTCTTTCATTTTCTTTTTGAATTGCTTTTTACTTACTTTTTAATTGAAATGGCATATGTCTGTTATTTCCACACTTGCAATTGCCTGTATTTTTTTATGTGTGCCTCCTCATTTTTTCTTACCTTTTACATTTAATCCTGTTTTACCTCCCTATTTTACCCTACAATGTTCAGTGCTTTGAATAGATGATAAAGTGCGTAGTGCTCGTAGTTCTCTTGCAAAAGCTAACACACCTTGCTTAACTCTTCACACCTTCGTAAAAATGGTGTTCTCGGATCAAACAGTAAACACAAGCCATCACAATAATAAGCACACAATGTGCCAACTACACACTGATGGTAGGAATAAAAACACATCTGGCTCTGTGCACAAGGTAGGCTCAAAACAAACACAAGTGTGTGTTTCCAAGTCAAAACACAAAATAGCAATTTCACTGGGGGAAAAAAACAGTCTACATTGTGTCGTCTCTCTCAAAATTTTGTCTACACATGCAATGTCCTCTAGACCAAGGCACCAGGGAAAATATATTCTGGAATGCAGGAATTTTGGAATTCTGCATATCCAGGCCTGACATGATGCCTGGTCAATATCCCCACATGTAGACTGTTTTTTTTGCCTGTAAAAGGGCTATTTTTTACTCTTCTTACCCTTTCTATTTCCCCTCCTCATCCTCCTCTTGCTCCTCCTTGTCCTCTTCCTATCTTCACCTCCTTGTCCTTGTCATTCTCTCCCTCTCGCTTCTACACCTCTGCGTCCTCTTCCTCCTACTTCCTCACCTCCATGTCCTATTCTTCAGCCTCCTCTAATTCTTACTCTTCTCACTCTTCCTGCTCCATTGTACATTACCCGTGGCTTATTTATAGTGCTTTTCAAATGAGAAAGTGTGCCAGAGAGTTGGCAAAATAGTGTAAATAATAGCCATACATGTGTATAGATTTGCTAGGAGTGTGTTGATCATTTGGAAATTGAGTGTAGCCTAAAGCAGTGAGTTGTGTTTACAGTTCCACAAAAAGCGTGCTGTGCAGTGGATTGTACAGTTATGCAAAATGCAAACTGAGTACAAAGCAGTGTTTGTGCTTTTAGTTTTGCAAACTCAGTGAGTGGTTTTGCTATAGGCCTACAAATGAATAGTTTTAGAAATTGTGCTATAAGAATCACGATTAGTATTTAAGCATTCAGGGAAAAATGTAATAAAGTAGGCCTAGCCTACACAAAAAAGCCAAAGGTCGTTTACTGCCCTTATCTAATCAAGCCTAGCCTACTGCCCATAATAATTCTACCCGAACAACACTTTCACTTTCATAGCTCTCAGTATCATGACGAGTCCGAGATTTTTGAAGACGACGATCGTTTTTTGTCTTATTTTCAGTCTGTTTCATGGTAAGTGCCATGCTTGATATGTTAACAAGTGTTTCTTATAGTCCGTATTGTTCGTGAACTTGAAGCTGATTGACATTCATAAGAAAAACCCTGTTGACATTTCTAAATCGACAGCCGGTAGCATACTTTTAATTAGCCCACCTATGGGTGTTCTTTATCCAATCGTCATCATAAATTGTATTATGATTTATAGTGCACAACGTTTAGGAAATTAGCATGATAAGCCTAAATTACCACTGGGTTTCGAGGATATTTTGATGTCGGGATTAGCCTATGTAACCCGACGCGCAGCGAAATGTTTTTTCTTCGTCCTGAAGCAGCGGCGTAAAAGTAGCCTACAGAAGGGCTACTGTCTACCCAGATAGCAAACATACACTGGGACGGAACTGGACCACACCTACCACAACGTCCGGCACGGATCTGCATAATGGACCTGATCCGGAGTCCAAACGCACATCGGTCCAAAACTGGTCTGGATCCGTTTGACGGATCTGGTTCCAATAAGGGCTAAGACTGGCCCAGTTCCGTATGATAGTCTGTGTTACTGACGTGTTCCAGATCTGCTTATCATATGCAATACGGATCCGCTTATTGTGTGTGGTACGGACCCGTTTATCAGATATCAGCTGGCTTTATTTGACATGTGAAATGTGATTGGTAATTAATTATCACGTTAACAAGTGTTTCTTATAGTCCGTATTGTTCGTGAACTTGAAGCTGATTGACATTCATAAGAAAAACCCTGTTGACATTTCTAAATCGACAGCCGGTAGCATACTTTTAATTAGCCCACCTATGGGTGTTCTTTATTAGGGTGACCAGACGTCCCGAAAAATTCGGGATAGTCCCGATATCCAAGCAGTTGTCCCGAATCCCGAATCCTGCCCTAATTGTCCCGAAAACTCAATCAGAATACTCAGTAGTTATTTTCTGATAAACATTAAAAACTGTCCGTAGAGAGGTTGAGTCGACTGCATGCAGCCCCCGACGGCAGCTAAGTGTCTGGATGCAGCCCGGCTACTTTGTTTCTTTTTGACGTTCTATAATTAGGGCTGAAAATGCACTGATTTTAGCTCATTTCATTCATTCCTTGAATGAACCCCAACACGCCGCTAAAAAGCAAAAGCGTCTATGCAGGTACCGGGTTGAGTGGGTGGAGGTACCGGTGGATTGACAAAGCCTTAAGCGACGAGATGAAAGCATTCTGCAAAGTGTGTAGAAGAGAGTTTTAACATAGATTAAGTATAGATTAAGTAGATTAGGCTAACAATTATTTTGTATTCTTACTTAATGACCCATAGTTTTGGCAAGGCTTGTTATTAGCGTTAGGGTATTATCCTTATTCTGAAAGGTCTGATTTGCATTGTTACGTTTTTGTTTTTTCTCACAATGACTGTGAAGCAGACTTGATGTTTGAATAAAAATGTGTTTTGGTACAGGTTTGAAAATTCATTATCTTTTATAATAGTCTATGTAGACCTACAACCCCCCCACCCCGCGAAAAAGCGTCCCGAATTTCAGCCAATCTCATCTGGTCACCCTATTCTTTATCCAATCGTCATCATAAATTGTATTATGATTTATAGTGCACAACGTTTAGGAAATTAGCATGATAAGCCTAGGGTACCACTGGGTTTCGAGGATATTTTGATGTCGGGATTATGTCCTATAGTGGAAATGCCAAAAACCTCCCCTCCTACCAACCCGTGGAGTCATCAAACGTCATGTCAACCGCTTTGTTAACCAATCTATCAGCACTTCCATGGCTTTGTCATGCAATGACAAATTTGCATTTTGTCAGTCTCCTTGCCTAGGGATAATATATTGTCCGCCGACCCCGCCGCGGAAGTACAGCAATGTAAAGATAATATCATTATATTATAAAGCTAGTCGACAGGGCGAACAGGATCTAACCTGACCCTAGCCAGATGAATATCGTTCCGCTTAGCTCCGCCTAGCTTCACTCACATCCATCTGGGACCTCTTCCATTGAGAGTGATTTCTCCAACCAACTTTATGGTTTAGCCAATCAGGACGCAGGGCGGGAGTTTCATAGATGTGACATAGCGTAGAAGCGACTGTGAGTCTGTTATTAGCGTCACGGGTTGGCTTCGATGTGAGTGGTTGAAGTAGCACGTCAATAGATGACGGACAAGTGTCTTATTCAATCATATGCAAGCATTTTTTGATCAGGCCCAGCCTTCTGAAGCAACACTTCAATGGATCGGTTCCAGATGGATGAGTGGAGCTAGGCGGAGCGAAATTCATCTGGCTATTGCCAGGTTAAACAGGACCCAGACGCGCAGCGTAATGTTTTTTCTTCGCCCTGAAGCAGCGGCGTAGGCTACTACTACTATACCAATCTGTGCATTTGGGAAAAGTACAGAACGTTGACTGCCTGGCTCAGTGCCTCATCGGCCAAGTAGGGCTACTGTCTACCCAAATATGCGTCACTTAGGCTCAATCAAAGGTATTATCTACGCTACCAGTTGTCATTATAATCCACGATTCACCGTGCCGTGAACGTCGCGTGTCTGTTGCGTATCGGTGGTGATCCACTGTTACGGTGCTGATCCACTGGTAGGCTACTACATGAGTCACGACATAGGCTATATGCGTGGTGTCACGCTGCATCCCCTCTTTCAGTCGTGCGTGGGCGTTTTGTTTAAAATGTCAGTTTGCAGCTCATAGTCAGTTCTTTCAACTTGTCTTAAGTGTTTCTCACAAATGGACCACCAATGTATGCATGTATTTAACAGCATACGAAAATATTAATAGCCTACTGAAGCTGAATACTGTAGCAGTAAGACTGAGCTGTTAGGTGTTGGCTCTAAATCAGCTCTTGCTGAGATGGAACCTTTCACCCTTTGTATAGATGGCAGCACCATCCCTTAATTGCTCCAACCAGGTCAAGAGCCTTGGTGTTATACTGGACAATACACTTTCATTTAGTGCACACATAAACAGTATGTCTCGAAGTGCCTTTTTCTATCTAAGGAACATTGCACGGCTTCGCCCTATACACATCAACATATAAAAATAGTAAACTTAGTGATTGACATCTGTGGACTTGCATACTGGCAAAATACTATATCCTGTCGAGCTGGTTTAGCTGGAAGCATTCAGATGTTACCAGTGCGTAGCAGAGCATAACAAAATGTTACCAGTGCGTAGCAGTGCATACCTATGTTTAGGTGAAATTTGATCAGTTTCAAAAATATTTCTTAATTGTCAATTTGTTTTACAGGAATAAGGCTTCAAAACAGCTAAATAACACAACAACTAAACAAAATGATAAAAAGGATTATCATTTTACTTTACTTTTTGTTTTACTTAAGTGACTGTGTGCATACATTGGCATATGGTTAAATGTCTTTCAAGCAAGTGTGTTTGTGTGTATGTGTGTGTGAGTGTGTGTGGGGGGTTGTAGGGCAGTGGCATACAGTTTGTAGGCATATTGAGGCATAGAAGGTAGCCTGATATATAGATGATGAGAACATACATGACGCTTCCCAGATAGCAAAATGTATTTGGCCTGGATCCGGCCCAGATCCACCTTCAGATCTGGGCCGGATCCACAAAACGGACCTGGGCCGGTGTCTTTTGGGACAACGGGCCAATACCATTCTGCATCCGTTTTCATGATCTGGCCCAGCTCTGGGACGGCTCTGAACCAGATGTGTTTTTTATTTGGCGGATCCAGGCCAAATGTGCAAATTATCGTCATGATCTGGGCCAGATCCGGAGCAGATGAGTGTTCGATAGTGGCGATTGCGGCCCTTATTTGTGTCAGACACCAAACAGGACGAGGACCACAAAAGCGTCACGTTCAAAAGTTTATTTAAGGGTTGGGGGTTAAGGGGTTTCAGGGGTCCGGGGTACAGGAGTTCCAAGAGTCTGCGTGTGTGTTCCCCAGTAGCCGAACAGCGATGGCAGGAGCTGGATGATCCGGGAAGTCCTGGGGAAACACACACACACAACAGCAATTGAAACGAAGCAGCAGTACAGTCAAGGACTAGGCGGTATTCAGAGAAGAGGGACGGAAGGCAGGTCAAGATTACCGGGCTGGAGAACACAGAAGTAGTCGAGCGGGTCCGGGATCACAGGCAAAGAGTCAGAGGCTTTCAAAACAGGCAGGTAACTGGTGCTGGTTGCAGACGATCTGACAAGTGTGGACTGAAAAGCAAGGCTTTATATACAGGGCATGATGAGTGGTGAATGCAGTGCAGCTGGTAGGTAAACGAGGGTGAGGCAGAGCAGAGCAGGAACAGGTGGAGGTCATCAGACTTCAATCAGCGCGTGTTACCAGGCAGAGAGAGAGCTCATGACAGAACCCCCCCCCCTAAGGGACGGCCCCAGAAGTCCCCAAGAGTGACACCACGTCGGGAGGGCGGAGGGGAGCCGGTGGAGGGCTAGAATTCCTCCGAGCGGTCCGAGTGAACATCCTCATCCCTCGGAGGGAGCTGGAGGGTCGTGGACAGAAGACGGACAGGTACCGAGACAGGGTCAGGCACAGGACAGGAAGCCGGGCGGGCAGGACGGTTAGGGACCCCTCTGGGGCGGCCCCCACGGATTGCAGGTTGATCAGGATGCAGACGGTGGAAGTCGGGCGATGAGTGTCCGGTCCACAATCCGACTGGCTGGCACCCAGGTTCTCTCCTCAGGTCCATAGCCCTCCCAGTCGACGAGATACTGGAGGCCCCTACCTGCCTGGACCGGGCGGCCGAACGGTGTACACCAGCCCACCGCCAACGAGGGCGCAGGAGGAGGAGGAGGAAGCGGCACGGGACCAGCGGGCTTTCATGCGCCGGGCTTGACTTTCAAACATGGAAAGTAGGGTGCACCCTCATGGAGGTTGGCAACTGGAGCCGGACTGCGGTTGGGCTGATGACCCTCTGGATAGGAACGGGCCGAGGAATCGAGGTGCCAGTTTACGCGATTCCACCCGCAGTGGGAGATCCTTGGCTGACAGCCACACCTTCTGGCCAACACGGTAGGCGGGTGCCGGGCGATCTTCGGCGGTTAGCCCCAGTGGCATAGCTGACAGCTGACTTGAGTAGCGTGGCACGAAGCTTGTGACCAGGTACGACGGCAACGGCGGGCATAGGCGAGGGCAGACGGGCAGGACACATCTCCTTCCTGGCTGGGGAACAGGGGGGGCTGGTAGCCATACACACACACTGGAAAGGTGACATACCAGTGGCAGAGCAGGCGAGGGAGTTGTGAGCATACTCTATCCACATCAGTTGTTGTGCCCAAGCCTGGGGTTTGCGAGAAACCATGCACCGCAGCGCCTTCTCCAGCTCCTGGTTTGCCCGCTCGGATTGACCATTGGACTGGGGGTGGAACCCAGAGGTGAGACTCACTGTGGCCCCTAGAAGACGGGCAGAACTCCTTCCAGAATGTAGAGGTGAATTGCGGACCTCGGGTCAGAGACAACATCCCTGGGCAGCCCGTGTAGACGGAAGACATGATCAAGAACAGCCTGGGCAGTCTCTCTGGCAGATGGCAGTTTAGGGAGGGGAATGAAGTGTGCCATCTTGCTGAACCGTCAACCACAGTGAGAATGACAGTCATCCCACCTGATGGTGGGAGGCCAGTTACAAAGTCCAAGGAGACGTGGGACCAGGGTCGCAGGGCACAGGCAAGGGCTGGAGTAAACCAGCCGGGGCCGAAAGTGGAGGACTTGTTCTGATTGGAGGTGGGGCAGGCACGGACGAATTCTCAGGACATCCCTTCTCAAAGAAGACCACCAGAAGCGCTGGGCAAGGAGATGGCAGGTGCGGGCGGAGCCCGGGTGGCAGGCAAGGCGGGAGTTGTGTCCCCACTGTATGACCCGGGACCTCAAATTCTCTGGGACGAAGAGATCGACCGCCTGGGCATGCACTGGGACTGGGATGGTCACGGAGGGCCTCTTGAATTTCCTCCCTCGATATCCCAGGTCAGGGCAGCTACGACGCAGGGGATCGGGCAGAATTGATGCAGGTTCCTGGGAAGGGGCGCCATCCTTATGAAACTGACGGGAGAGAGCATCCGCTTGGTGTTCCCGAACCTGGGCGGTATGACAGGGTGAAGTTGAATCTGGTGAAAAACAAGGCCCAGCGAGACTGTCTGGGGTTAAGACGCTTTGGCATTGGCGGATGTATTCGAGGTTTTGTGATCCGGCCCAGACCAGGAACGAACGGTGGACCCTCCAGCCAGTGACGCCACTCCTCCAGGGCAAGCTTGACAGCCAACGGTTTCCAACATCATAATTGCGCTCTGCAGGTGAAAGCCGGCGAGAGAAAAATGCACAGGGGTGCAACTTGTTGTCCTCCTCTGCCCGTTGAGAGTATGGCCCCGACTCCCACGCCTGAGGCATCCACTTCGACAACTAACTGCCGGTCTGAA
Organism: Alosa alosa; assembly: GCF_017589495.1. NCBI lineage: Eukaryota > Metazoa > Chordata > Actinopteri > Clupeiformes > Clupeidae > Alosa > Alosa alosa. Next base: position 19,371,874 of record NC_063205.1, read on the forward strand.
TCCGCATCTGGAGGATGGGGCAGTGGTGAACCGGGCCTTGAGGGTATGAAAGGCTGTGTTGGCCTCTGGGGTCCAGAAAAAGGGGTGTTTGATGCTGGTCAGAGCTGTGAGGGGAGCGGCGACGGAGCTGTAGTTCCGGATGAATTTCCGGTAGAAATTGGCAAAACCGAGGAATTGCTGCAACTTCTTCCTATTCCCCGGAACTGGCCAGGAGGTAACTGCCGGTGACCTTTATGGGTCCATCTGGATATTGCCTTCAGCTTAATTTACGATGTATCCCAGGAATGACACAGTCTGAGCATGGAACTCGCATTTCTCCGCTTTGACATAAAGAGAGTTCTCCAGGAGCCGTCGAAGAACCAGCTGGACATGACGGGTGTGTTCGGACAGAGTTCTGGAGAAAATTAAGATGTCGTCCAGGTACACGAAGACGAATTTATTCAGCATGTCCCGCAGCGCATCATTCACCAGCGCCTGGAATACCGCTGGGGCGTTGGTGAGGCCAAATGGCATTACCAGGTACTCATAATGGCCGGTGTGGGTGTTGAATGCAGTCTTCCACTCGTCACCCTCCCTTACTCGGACTAGGTGGTAAGCATTTCTAAGGTCCAGTTTGGTGAAAATAGTGGATCCCTGGAGCAACTCAAAAGCAGAGGTGAGTAAAGGCAGAGGGTAGCGGTTCTTCACTGTGACATCATTCAGACCTCGATAATCAATGCAGGGGCTAAGAGAACCATCTTTCTTTCCCACAAAGAAGAACCCGCACCAGCAGGAGGGGAAGACGGGCGGATGAGTCCAGCTGCCAGGGAGTCCCTGATGTAATCCTCCATAGTTTTTCTTTCAGGAGGGATAGTGAGTAGAGGTGACCTTTGGGTGGAGCAGTCCCAGGGAGGAGATCAATGGCACAGTCGCACGGACGGGTGTGGGGGCAGAGATGTGGCTTTGGTCTTGTTGAACACCTCTCAGAGGCCATGGTAACATTCAGGGACATTAGAAATGTCGGGGGCAGTGCTGGGGGGTACTGAGCCGGGGGGCAGCGAGGCAGCACGCAAACAGGTCAGGTGGCAGGCATTTCCCCACTCTTTCACAGTTCCGGAGGCCCAATCGAGGTGAGGATTGTGGAGACGGAGCCAAGGGTAGCCCCGGATTAGGGGTTGGCCTGGAGAGCTGAGCAGGTGGAAGCGGATGGTCTCTCGGTGGTTTCCTGACACCATCATTGAGATGGGGGCTGTGATGCTGGTAACTGTGCCAATTACGTGACCGTCCAGGGCCCGGGCTGGAACAGGAGTGGACAAGCGATGGCTTTCCAAGCCCAGCTGACGAAAGCAAGTCCTGTGTCAATAATGTTTGCTTCTGGCGCCAGAGTCCACCAGGGCTGCCAGGGTGTGGGTGGAATCAGACAGGTGAAGACAGACTTGGATGAGGGGTTTACGGCTGATGGAGGGCTGAATGTTCATTGAGCTCATCCGGATTCCTCCTACATCTGGTGAGCTCCGGCTTTGCTGGACAGGTGGCGACTTCGATGACCATCACCACCACAGTACAGGCACAAGTTGAGGTGATGCGTCGCTGGCGCTGCAGGGGTTAGGAGGCGCGCCGATCTCCATCGGTTCAGACTGGTCCGGCTGGCTAGATGGTGTGGCAGGTGCGGACAGAAGGGCAGCTGGGACACTCCGTGTGCTGGTGGATGGACTCTGGCGCCTTCTCACGACGGGCGGCCTGGATCCTGCGGTCGATGCGACAGCCAGAGCAATGGCTTCATCAAGAGTGGGGTTGATCATGGGAAACCAGCTCGTCCCTTATGTAGTCCGGCCAGGCTGTGGAGGAAGGCATCCACCAATGCTTCCATGTTCCAGGAGCTCCGACTTGCCACAGTTCGAAAAGTCAATGGAGTAATCCGCAACAGTCCTTCTGCCTTGGCGAATACTCATCAGGGTCCGAGATGCCTCGGCTGTTGTGGATTCCAAATCAATACCTTGAGCATCTCCTCTGCGAATAGGTTGACGGTTGCACATGCTGGGGTCTGGCGCCGAACTCCGCCGTTCCCCAGAGTCGAGCTCGCCCGGCCAGGTGAGTGATCACGTAACCGACCCTCGCCCCTTCAGTGGCAAAAGTCCTGGGTTGCAGGGTAAACTGGACACGGCAGCTCGTCAGGAACGCCCGTACCTGGGTTGGGTCGCCGCTGAACCGCTCTGGATTGCCGATCCTGGGTTCTGGGGCTCCGCAGCCACGCAGCAGTGGACTGGGCAGGAGACTCGGGTGCTGGGCCGGTGAGCAGGCTGGCTGGGGCTGGGCCGGTGGGAGCAGGCAGAGGAGAAAGGTTGGTGAGAAGTTGAATGATCATTGCAAGTTGTTGCTGTTGGAACTGCTGACGCTGTTGGTAGCCGGCTTGAAGTAGGGAGGCAATGTCAGCAGTGTTGCGGTTTACCTCTCTCTCTGTCTCTTCCAGGCGTTGCATGGCGGTGGGTGGTTCTGGTTCGTCGGTTTCCATGCTGGTTCGACCGCGGCGCTGGGTCCATGTTTGGTCAGATCGCACTGTCAGACACCAAACAGGACGAGGACCACAAAAGCGCCACGCTCAAAAAGTTTATGTAAGGGTTGGGGGTTAAGGGGGTTTCGGGGGGTCCGGGGGGGGGGTACAGGAGTTCCAAGAGTCTGCGTGTGTGTGTGTTCCCCAGTAGCCGAACAGCCATGGCAGGAGCTGGATGATCCGGGAAGTCCTGGGGAAACACACACACAACAGCAATTGAAACGAAGCAGCAGTACAGTCAAGGACTAGGCGGTATTCGTGAGAAGAGGGACGGAAGGCAGGTCAAGATTACCGGGCTGGAGAACACAGAAGTAGTCGAGCGGGTCCGTGATCACAGGCAAAGAGTCAGAGGCGTTTTCCAAAACAGGCAGGTAACTGGTGCGGGTTTGCAGACGATCTGACAAGTGTGGACTGAAAAGCAAGGCTTTATATACCGGGCATGATGAGTGGTGAATGCAGTGCAGCTGGTAGGTAAACGAGGGTGAGGCAGAGCAGAGCAGGAACAGGTGGAGGTCATCAGACTTTAATCAGCGCGTGTTACCAGGCAGAGAGAGAGCTCATGACAATTTGGGCCAAATGCGGACCAGCTCATTTTACAGAGTTACAGTATTTGTTCAGAATTTCAAGCTTTAAAAAGTTAAGATTGTCAAATGTATAAAGGATTACTAATAAAGCTTTTTAAACAGTAACATCCAATACCCCTTGTTGAACTCAGTAGCCAGTAGTTTGATCGTGTATATTGAGTGTTCATTTATTCCAAGATGTTGATAATTTATCTAAAAATCAAAACCTTGTACTAATGTATTTCAGAAAAGAAGCACAAATTCAAAATTTTACTTATTTTATTACATTTCAGTTATCACACACACTTTCCCTCTCAATTTATTACACACACATATGTAGCATGCACTGGGTGGTGGGTTGATCTTGTCCTTAACTGCCCCTGTTGAGACAAAAAAGGCAATCAGCACACATGACAATCCTTGGCTAATGCTTCCTGTACAAAAATGACATGACTCAACATTATCAAGATAATCAAGATTATCAAAGTTAATGATTTGAGGTGAGTTGAATTTGAGAATGAATGATTTGTGATGCAGTGTGTAATGCTTCCACTAGATTGGAAATGTAAAAATCTTGTTTGAGAAAGATGACAAGTCTTAGTCTTGGAACAAGAACATTTGAAAAATGTGAAAATGGAGGGTACAAATTAGAAGACAAAGTGGAATGTCTATTTCTATCCCTGTTCAAACAATTTAAGCAAAAATAAATAAATAAATAAATATATATATATCCAAATCCAGCATGGTTTAGGTCCTTGTAGTGGGCCTATAGTGTAAATTAAGCTCCGCTTAAATGATGTCATAAAAATGTGAAAATGGAGGGTACAAATTTGAAGATGAAGTGGAATGTCTATCCCTTTTCTATCAATTTAGGCAAAAAAAACCCAAACAATTTTAACATCCAAATCCAGTGAGAATACACAAGACACAGTACTACATTGAGTTCCAGCAACAGACATTGGCTGATGTACTCAATACTTATACTTTAAACCCTTACCAAAACTCTGGGAACTAGGTCGTGTGAAGCCTCTCGTAGTGCTTCCTGCCTGTTTTTTTCCTGTTCTTTCCTACCACCGCCCCGGTCACTGGCTAGGTTGAACCACCTTATGGCAAACGAGTCCACATCTGAGTCCGCAGCACTACCAGCAGCATGGTTCTTCCTTACAGCTCCTGTTTAGACAGAACATGCAACACTTGATCAGCATACATGACATTGCATTTTTAATAATAATATTTATATATTTTTAAATATTAAGGGCCTTGTTGACATGTCTTTAAATATTAAGGCCCTTGTTGACATGTCTGTGTTAACCGAAGGTTGGCAATGGCCATTTACATTGAGATGGAGTTGTGTTGATTTGAGAAGAGCATTGAAGTATAACTCTGGCAAAAATTGACCCCCGGAAGTTTTTCTGCATCATCACACAGCTCTTCAGAGTGCTGTAGAAAGTTCCATTCACATGAATGAGCCTTCCCAACATTCGGAGGTCTGTTAAGTCTATATAATAAACGCTGCACAAAGTATATAATGACCGCAGTCAATGGCAACGGGTTATGCGCTTTTGATTCAGCTAGTAAGACGTTGCCACGCAACACTTGACACTGTCTGTTCCATCTGTGTGGCAAACTATTTATTTTATCAGCGGAAGCCACAAAACGGTAGTAAAAACATTGTTGAAGACTCATCGTGGCAAGTTTTTTTCTTGTTTTGGCAAGTAGCCCTGTAATAAGCGGTATAATGTATTATCCGCCGGTAATTATCCCTTACTTAAAAACACATCAAATAAGACATAGAGACAGTATTTTTCATTGATCAACCACTACAGAGCTTGCCCCGGTATACACTATAGCCCCAAATAGCAAACAGTGGATTAGCTAACGCAGAAAAAGACCCTGGAGTCAATTTTCGCTAGAGTTATGCTTTAAGGGGGGGGGGGGTCGAATCCGGCCTGTGGTCATTTCCCGATCCCACCCCATCTCTCTCTCCCACTTACTTCCTGTCTCTCTCTACTATCCTATATAAATAAAGGCAAAAAAGCCCAAAAATATACTTAAAAAGAGTTACGCTTTAATGTCAGGAGATGGACAGAACTGGAAGTCAGTATTGACATGAATAAAGATCAGGCCATACTGGATAAGCTGTTGTAATTGGTTGCTGGATTTTAAGTGATTTTCAAATGGGCTGCATCCTCACAAAGTATATATTACAAGTGACAAATTAATATGTAAATTGTAATACAGTAGGGCTGCACAATTAATCGAATTTTAATCACGATCACGATTTTGGCTTCCCACGATCAAATTTGCGTGATCGAGCGATATTTCAAATGCGTGCTCTACCCATAGAACCAACCTGGCAACCCATAGAACGCTCGGCTACAAAACAAATCAAAGCCCTTAAACCTGTCTGACCATGTGCCTGCATGCAGCCTACCAATGACAGCTGTTCCTGCACTGTTCAGCCTGATGCACTGTGGACTAGTGACATTATGTTAACTATTAGTAGGCTAGTTAGACTATACAATAAACGAATTTCGATCAAAAATTAAATGTGGCACAGCAGAAGGCCAAGAGCTTGTCCCTCGAGGCGGATCATCCATTGTTCGAAAATATTTCTGATTTCAGGCAAGTTAAGTTAACCAAAAATATAAGCAAAAGCAGGGCTCTCAACTCATACCGTGAAACACATCACATGACGTAAACCACACATGCCTTTTTTTTTATCCGTTAACTTTTAGTCCTTGTTTGCTTCCTCCGATAGCCTATAGCCTACTGTAATAAGAGTTGAGCTAACGACGGGATCCGTGAATTTTATAAGCTACATGTGCAACCTACAATGCATATGCGTTTCAAGACACAGCCTACTGAAACGAAAGTGAACAATAATGAAAAATGTAGCCTACATGTCAGTGTTTTACATATCAACGAATGACTAAACCAGGGGTGTCAAACTGCGCGCCAGCCATGCACTTTAATCCGCCCCGCCCGAAAGCATTTATTAGTTTATCATAGGCCATTTCGCTATTTTTTTTCCAGCGATAGACGACGTTGTGGTTAACTTTAGGCTACTACAAACTGCTTTACACTCTTCTTAGATAACGTTTACAATGTCAATGTCAAAACAGCTTGTCACATCGAGATACATAGTATCTCCATTGCAGCAGATCTAACCACGCTATGCTAGTCCATTTAATTGGGGACGATTTGAGCTGGAAGAGAGGGCGATGGCAACAGTAGTTCCCACTACTGACCATTTATAAACCGTGAGAGGGCACAGCCATAGGCACAGCACTAGCCATAGGCTATTTGAGTGGAGCTGGCAAAGAGTCTTAAAATGACAGTGCACCATTTATAAATGAATTAAACAGCATTAAATTAACAGTATTTCTTAAGAAATTATTTTTCTACAACAAAATTATTTTGTCACTTAAATAATACAAAACATTATTATTATTATTATTATTATTATTATTATTATTATTATTATTATTTGTGTGTGGCCCGTTGGCCAATTTTCAAAACCCAATGTGGCCCTTCAGTCAAAAAGTTTGGACACCCCTGGACTAAACGATTACAGTAAACTCATGAACAAGAAGCAGAGCTTAAGTGGCTAATGGTGAGCGTTGGGAGGATTCCCGGTGGGCTGTTAACGTTTTCCCAAATATTAACAAAGTAGCATGCACAAAACATTTGTTTGGAAGTTGTTTGGAAGTTTGGAAATCGCAGTCAAATCTATATTTGCAGTAATTTAGGGGAGTAAATGTGAGGGGAAGAATTTGGGTGAGCCAGATAGCAAGTCCAATATGTTTAGGGAAAAAATATGTTTGTCACTAAAATTAATTAATAATCGTGATAAATAACCGTGATCTCAATATTGATCAAAATAATCGTGATTATCATTTTGGCCATAATCGTGCAGCCCTATAATACAGTTATGACAAAGGAAAAAATATTCTAAATACTAATACATTATAGATGTTGTGGAGCGGGTCAGCTTATTTTTTACAAAATCCCTGCTATTCATTGTGATGCTATATGGGCCTCATGCACATGAAAGGTTAACGTCGTCATGTCATTATGTTGTTCGGAACACACCGTGAAACAAGTTTTCACATTACAACTTTGCTGATAACATCTCAGATAGATGCCAGTTAGCGCATTAGCAAGGTTATCATCTAAAGTAGGCTATACTGTTAATGTTTCATTGCCTTTTGCGTAGTGACTGCTAGAGCTTGTGATATTGCTTTCAAGTAAACTACTTGAAACTACTTCAAACACTGTCCACCAATCTATGTGGACAGTGTTGGAAAAAAAACAAAAATGAGGCACCAAAATCCACGTTGTCATTTGGTGTGGTTACTACCGTTTGCGTCGGCACCGGTGCCATACTAGAATCGTGTTTTGGTGCTCAGTCCTAGACGTGACTGGTTAGCTCCCTGTTTGATTTTTGTTTATTTTGTCTTACATCCCAGCAATGAAACCGTAAAAGTTAAAGTCCGTTGTGGCGTCCATCATTTCATCATACACAAGGCAGAGTGATGGAGGGAGGAGAGACAACCTCTGTTAACACAAAACGCAGCCTTGCAACTAACAAAAATGCCATCTCCAAAAAACCCCAAAAACTGCAACGCTGTAACCTACCCACGTGCTTGGGCATGAAACTCTGGTCCCTACTTACCTACCCCAAAACTAACACCTGGCATATCTTCAAAAATGTACCAATTGAAGGTCCACAAGGAACCTCCCCCCAGAGTTGCTTTCAGAAACCACCACCCAAATAAAAAAACAATCAAAAGTCTAACTCACCAGAGCTTCTTGATTACAGCGTGTTTCCTTAAAGACTTTTTTTTAAAAAAAGGGGGAAAAAAAGGGTGAGCCCCAAATTGATTGAACAACTGGGAACAAAGGACCGGATCGAGTCCCCAATTTTGTCATGTCCCAGTCTAGGGGTTTGTAGAACATGAACAAAAGATAGGAGATGGCAAAAGTGGAAAGTAACTACATAGCATAGATTCAGAGGTATTTATTTACAAAAATATAATAATGAAAATACAAAAGAACGAAAAATAAGGCTGCCCAAACAAAAGGCCTCAAAAGTTTTTTTTTCTGACTAATTTGTCGACTTGTTGAATAATCTAAACCACTAATAAAAAAAATAAAAAAGTGTTTGTTATTTTTTTTGCCCATTTTATTTTGAACTCATCTGAAGGGCCAAAATATAAAATATGTATCAGCCTACTTTTGTTAGAAACTCATTAAGTAAAGTTTTCAAAAACATGTATTAAATCTAAGCATACGTAGCCTACAGCATTTCCATTAGGCTATAGAACACACTGTAGTTGACTATGGACATAACTCACCGTACTGTGTTATTGACATGTATCACCTTACTTAACTACATATGCTTATGGTAAGTGTGTTCTGTTTTGTGAGTTATGCCACGATCTGAGATGCGTTCTGCACGCCACATCAATATATGATCTCCTTCTGTGTTGAGGACGCTGTCCCTTTACGCGCACCTTGATTGTCGATATCACAGGTGGCATCATGTTCGTTTGTGCACTTAAAATAACACCAAGAAGTTGACATTTTTAGCCAATGTCTATCGGAGAAGGAGAAGGTAAGGTAAACGCGGCTCCACTGATTAGGCGATGTAGGCATACTTATCTGCCTTCTCGAAACATTAAACGTGACATATTTGTAAAAAACGTTTATACCTAAATATGAGAAACCTTTTAACATTCAGATTCACAAACAGTTTATGATAACGAGTGATTAGTTGCAACATCCCAATTAGTTCCATTGGCAGACGTAATACAAAGTTTTACAATGATCGAACTTGTGTCTTAAAGATGGCGCCTATGATTTCAGTTGTCGGAACTCTATATACGGCTCTGTAAATTTTCATGGTGGATTATGTCGAATAAGTCGACTAATCGCTGCAGCACCACAAAGAATCTGTCACTGTTTAAATGTTATAACTAGATTGTAACTCTGTAGTAAATGTTATAACTAGATTGTAACTCTGTGTGTTTCCATTGCTGCTGCTTCAGTTCTCAACCACGATTACCACGAGTTTGAAAATGCTCCCTCCCGCTATGTAGTCAAGATGGCGCACGCTGAGGGTGAAAGATTCTAGAGTGGAGCACGTGTCCAGCGTTCCACATTCAGCTTTTAGAGAGACCGTTATCTTTGATTACGAGTGCACCACCGGGGACTCGAATTTCCAAATGACGATTGTCCGTCGTACGAACGAGAATTTTAATCCCTGATAACACCTTTATGAAATATATTTGGGTTTTTTGAGTTTTAAATGTCAGAAACATAGGCTAAACAGTGCTACAAGACTTACACTTACCTTACTGAAAGGCAGGATTGCAGACAGGGCACGCCAGTCACGCCACCTGAACGCCTCGGTCCTGGGGCTGAAGAGACGGGGCGGAGGGAGAAGGCATGATTCATTTGATACTTGGATACACGCCTAACTGTATAAAATCATTATTTTAACATACAAACACGTATCTCACTACATAGAACACATCTCAATTATTTTCTGGCTTACAGAGGATGCGGTAGCGGTTAAGCATGCTAGCCTGGACATTGTGGGTTAAAATCTCAGCCTAAGTTGCTCTAAGGGAGACTAGCCCTTAGAAGTAACAAGTAAATTGACCAAATTAAGTCGCTTCGGATAAAAAGTGTTTCTAAATTAATTTATACATGGATAAAATGAACATTTCATTAACCCTTGCTTACCCCAAAAGCTAACGTTAGCTAATTTTCCAAGACCAGTTTAAAGTAGCGTAAACGTCAAAAGGAGCCATTAACATTATATGAAAGCAAAAATAATGTATTTCATTCTAATATAGTTGAAGCAAATAGGCTTACCTGAAACAAATCAAACGAACTCTTCTTTTCACTAGCTCTCGTGTTCACCAACCGCTTCCGTTAATGTCTAACTCAGCTCTGGCGGCGGTAAGGCAGTACGACGAAATCGTAGAACTAAAAATGCGCGCTTCCGTTTCACGACGGCTGGCCGTATCAGTTGTGACTGTGCTTCCCGCCCCCTGGTGTCTGATCCGGGTCAATGTCTCCATCACGACAGTAAAACAGAGGTGACAGTTACACGGATTTGCCAGTTTGAAGGCGTCTGGAGTCTACTGGTATCTGGGTTGGGAAGTTGGCAAAGAAATACTGCAATATAGGTGGTCAGTACAGTTTTTTGTTTGATGTAAAATAAAAGTCTAAGACAGACAAATAATGATCACCCACCCACATAATATGGAGAGTCTTCTTTATTCACACCAACACTACACCAATGTATTCCCCTTTTGCATCACTGCATAGAGAACTATCAAGGGGGTCATCCCTATGTTCCCCGGGTCCTTTTTTGAAAAAAGGGTCCTATGTTCCCCGCTGCTTCCAAGTAGACTGCAGCCGCACGGCAAGGTGCGGGTTGTTGTTGCTCCGTGCCCACACTTTGTGATGAGGGAAGGAGAGGGGGCGCCGCAAACTGAAGTTCTTTGCACAGAGGCACAGTGCGGAGCCCAGTGTGATATAGTCACGTTTAATTGATTTAATTGTAACAGTAGCTGCTTGAAATAGCTGCTTGACTTATATGCGGTTTAATGCGCATCAATAATTTCAGAAGATGAAAAGAAGGTTCAACAGATGCTAAGAGAGACGAGTTTAAGTTAATAATGCTAGGCTATGTTAGCATAAACTCAACTTAGGCTACCTATAAAGCATGCTTATGACATCAATAAATAAGGAAAATATTCACATATACACACACTCACATATATCCGTTTTATTTAACCAGAAACACACAATCCCTTCGGTCAACACAGTTACAACAGACGTGCGGACCGCTGACAGCTTTTGGTGGAAAACACTTTGTGATGAGGGAAGGAAGAAGAGCCCATGAACTGAAGTTCTTTGCACAGAGGCGCAGTCGCGGGAGCCCAGTCGCGATATAGTCACGTTTAATTGATTTAATTGAGACACTTAAGTCTTGTATGTAACAGTAGCTGGTGTCAGTGGCAATCAGCCTAATGACACAGCCCCACCGGTTTTCCTATGATTTTAGGATTGGCTCACTGTCTTGCTGCAACGGCCTGCTGTGTTTAAATCTAGCCGAGTCTGCATGGCTTCAGTCCCAAGCTTGTCATTGTCTTTGCACTTGGCATGTCATTGTTGATTCTTACTGTACAAGAGGTGAAGGAGGTGATCTAAAATAGCCTTTGGTTGAGCTGTCGGAAGAATGGGATTAATTTTAATGGAACAAAGAGATATCAAACTATACTGGGCTGTAGACCCAAAGGGACATTTTTGGATTATTGACGAGTCAGACCAAAGGGGCTTGAACAGCGCAGTCCCCTGCAGCGATGCCAGCGAATGGAAAAATGAACAAAACAAACCAATTAAATATCAACTTAAAAAGGCACGTAGTTGTAGCGCGTTTCTTCTGTGAGAGGTGCAGTGTGTGTTGCTGTCCTCAATTTAGTGCTGAAGCGGACAATGCGAAGTTACCTAGAATGTTAACTTTGAACTCGTTATATTCAGTAAGCACTACACAAGTTAAACCATTGTAGGCCTATGTTATAAAAAATGTTCTTCATCTATTCTTTTACTCCGCTATACTCAACGTGAAAGTTAGGAAAATCGCCCTTCTGGCTTGTGTCAATATTGCACCGTGCGCGTATGTGTAGGTCTACCTGGTGTGCTACGGCAAGCAACATTGACAGAAAAATACACTTTGCTACCGAAACGAAATGTGCACTCGCAAGCATATCCCATGCAATTTCCGTGGTCAGATACAAGGCGGGGAACATAGGACCCTTTTCTACAAAAAGGGTCCTATGTTCCCCGGTCCCATACAAATGGGGGAACATAGGACCCGGGGAACATAGGTACGCTCCCCTATCAAGATATCAGCTTGTGTGATACTATAAAGGTCAGTGCTTGTTTTAAATGGCAAAGACTAGCTGATCACACATAACAAAGCTGATGCAATGCTGATAAATGACCTACTCACATAGCAAATATTTAGATTGATTAGAGTGTCAGATCACAGATTTGTTATTTCAGATTTGTAATAATTTTGTAATAGTAGGGACTTATTGTCCAACCTAGAAAATGTCATTGGCAGCTGAGGAAATGTTTGCTTGTTTTTTGCTTGTTGTGTTGTTGTTGTCTTACAATAAAATGTAATCACTCATAAAACACTCATAATGGATGTAGGAGCCTCAATTAGTATCTTATGCCCTTTCTTTCAAGGTGGGTCCTCAAACACCATCCGTGCAGCCACTAATGGAAATGTAACACTACAGCCCGGGGTGAAAGGACATATAGATGAAATTCTATGGAAGCACAAAGGCAACAAGATGGTGGAGTGGGACAGAGCAGATCCCATTGAATATTTAACATTCAAAGGACGGACCAAGTTAGACATAAAAACTGGCGATGTAACCATTGTAAAACTAACCAAAGATGACAATGGAGATTATGAAGCAGAACTGCTTATTGGTACAGATTTAAAGATTATAAAGCACACCGTTGAAGTAATTGGTAAGTGCAACAACATTTATTCACCTAATGGCATAATAAAATTAATTGTACAACAAATTAGAACAAAATCATTGGTGCATGTGTATGATATGTGTGCAATGGCAATTAACATTATTTTTAAGCTCGAATGAACTTTTATGGGTCATACAGTTTCAACAGTAAAGAAAATAATTCCTAAAACTAGTTCAATTTGTTAGCACGCTTTTTAAATGCAATTGTTGCCTAGTGCATGACACTGTATGCCACAGGAGTGCAGAATGCCAAATGAGTAATTTGTCTTACTTACTCATCATGCATATGCATTCTGGAAACTTTAATGAGGGAAAAGTGGAAGTTATGCATAAAAACACGTGTGGAAACTGCAGGTGACAGCATGCATCTGTTTTGCTGTGAATTTTTCAGAAACAATTGAATCCATATTCTGGAATTGTTTTTCCTGCCTTTTTATTTCTAACTTTCACCATTATTCGCTTGCATTGAAGGTATATATGGTGGCGTAGAACTACCCTGCACTGATTGTTTTACAACACCTTATTAGCATGCCTGAATCTATTTCCTGGATTTCCATTTTTTCCCTTTGGTGGTGCTGTCATGAACACTTTGTTCTGACCTGCGAAAAAGTTCCGGATATCGTAATAATGATGTTCCGATCAGATGTTTTAATATCTAGGCAAATGGCTCACATATGTATGAACAAGGGAGTAATTAAATTGTCAGTGTGAAATAGATGTATATTCTACACTTTGAATAGGGGAGAAGATGGAATATTTGTCTGGTGAAATGCATTCAGTCCCTCCTGGATTTTGCGAGGATTTTTTGAGATTGTTGCGACCTAACAAGCCTGATTTCACAACAACTTTTATAAAAAAATTGCGATGGAAGTTGCAGTGTTTTTAGCTGTTTGTTAATTTTTTAAATTGAGGTTAACTAAGGTTAGTAAGACCAAAATCACACTGATCATCTTGAAATTCTTATTAAAGGAGAATTCCGGTGTGGTATTGACCTAGAGTGTGTTGAAACAATATACTGAGTGTGAACTTTTATTTCATACCTCATCTCGGCTTTTCCCCTGCACTTAGAAATCTGGCGCTACCAAGTATCACACTCGGTATAATGTTTCAACACACTTTAGGTCAATATCACACCGGAATTCTCCTTTAATAAGAATTTCAAGATGATCAGTGTGATTTTGGTCTTACTAACCTTAGTTAACCTCAATTAACATTTTTTCTTGGTTTCTTGGTTGTCCTATGGATTGCCTGGAACGTTTTTCTGACGAAAATACTATGTTTTTTTGGTTATTTGTTTTGGTTTGTAGAATGTTCTCCTAATGTTTTTATAACATTCATTTTATGATAACCTAGGGGCAACCTTTAGAGAACGTTACTATTTGGTTGCAGTAACATTCCCCTAACCATGTAAATAACAAGCCTCAGGGAAACGTTACTATTTGGTTGTAGTAACGTTCCCCCAACCATGTAAATAAAAAAACCTCAGGGCAACCTTCAGAGAATGTTACCATTTGGTTATAGTAACGTTCCCTTAACCATTGAAATTAAATAACCTAGGGGCAACCTTTAAAGAACGTTACTATTTGGTTGCAGTAACGTTACCCTAACCATGTGGACTAAAAACAGGGGCAGCCGTGGCCTACTGGTTAGCGCTTCGGGTAACCGGAGGGCTGCTGGTTCGAAGTCCGACCAGTAGGCACGGCTGAAGTGCCCTTGAGCAAGGCACCTAACCCCTCACTGCTCCCCGAGCAACGCTGTTGTTGCTCCGCACATGCTGTAATTTAATATCGAGGCTACTGCGCGATACAAATCTAACATTTCCCAAATCCCGCAGGGAGTAGGGCCACGACATCTTTGCCCGAAATAAAATGTGTTAAACACTCCTTTTGTTCGGACTTCAATTCCTGAATATTTGGAAGCGTAGCCAGCACGAACTGAATTGATTCATTAACTTATGCCATTGCCAACTCCTTGAGGACTTAGGACTACAATTCAAACACAGTGCAGAATCTCGACGTCTCTCACAACTCCCGCTGATTCGCTGATTCGTCTCTCACAACTCCCGTTGCTCGCTGATTGGCTCGGAGTCAAACTCTCCGTTGCAAGCGAGGCCAATGGCTGGAATCCCAGACGTCGTGGAGGGAGATGCAAATCGAGCGGAAGTACGGCAAGGCCAGGCTAGAGAGGGTTATATGAGTGTTTTACTTTCTGGGACTTCACTTGGTAGAAACAGCAACGCTAATTAAGTTACACAGAAGCTGTGCAGACTTAGCCTGGCTCTGCCTGTCTACTTACTTTCACTCAATTACATTTCCCTACAGTTCTCCGTTTGGCATAGCTTGATCTGAACGTAGCCGAACCAACCAGCGGACAGAGGGCGTCCCTGAGAGCGATTACATTACACAGGCATAGTGTTTCAATTACTACGTCCCCGCCCCTAAAGCAGACCACTTGGAATACATCAGCGTAGGCAGCGAAAAGGGCTTATAGACCTATGAAATGTTTGCGCAAATGTGAATGAAAGGCCCAAAATAAGGTTGGTGTGAGTTATCTGTGTGTACGTTGGATTTAAGTGACCATTCCATTTCTATTTTTAGCTTTTTATAGTTTACTAATAGGAGTGTCACGAACGAAGTCACAGTCGAGCTGCCAGCCTGTGGGGTTGGCACGCTTAACTTTACATGTTATAACGACAGCTAAACTGAAGTCATACCTTAATTCTGTCACTTAAATATAACTTAAATTGCACCCAGAATGAATATAAAAACATTTGCAAGGCAATCCCCTTACCACTAAGTAAGATGATTCAAAGTACCATAAGGTGTTCAAGTATTAAATAAGTTACCAAAACTTACATTACATTAATACACAGGATTAGATGTTTAAATCCCTTGTGCCAAAATCCAAGGTAAAAACACATTCAGAAGCCCCTACTCAAATTAACTTAAAAAAGCACACTACCCACAAATCTGCCAACAAATGGTCACAAACACAAGACAAATGGTCCATCCAACAGCAGTATATAGTATGCTGCATGTCATTGGGGTTATCAAGTGGGCACCCTCATTCACCGATGTTTCGTTAAGTTAGGCCCACGACACCGCAAGGGCAGTGTCCTGGAGACACTCCCCTCCATGCTGCCACCATATTACCACATTGAAATATCCAATACTCAAAATACTCTTAACCAGCCTAGGCATGGTCTAGGTTGGTTAGGTTGGTCCGTCCCGTTGATGTGGACTGAACCATAACCATAAAAACCCTAGCCAACCACCATCAACCTAGGCACAGCCTATCACAAACACAAAACAAATTAGCCAGTTAGCTTAGCTAGTTAGCTTACGCCCCATCACAAACACAGAACAGATTACCCAGTTAGTTTACGCCCTATGTTGCCACCATATTACCACAATAAACATCCAAATGCCCTTAACCAACCTAGGCATGGTCTAGGTTGGCTAGGTCGGTCCGTCACATTGATGCGGACTGAACCATAACCATAAAAACCCTAGCCAACCACCATCAACCTAGGCACAGCCCATCACAAACACAAAACAAATTAGCCAGTTAGCTTACGCCCCATGTTGTCACCATATTACCACAATAAACATCCAAATACCCTTAACCAACCTAGGCACAGTCCATCAAAAACACAAAACAAATGAGCCGGTTAGCTTACTTTAGCTTGCGCCCCAGGAAGGGTAACTTCTCCTTACCCACAACCATTCGCTTGCTCGTTCTGCTGCCAAGGACATGTTACTAACCACCTGCCTTAGACTTCGACCACAAATGCCCAATTCAGACAGCAAGCCAATAGCAGATCTGGCCACAAACCATTTCAATGCACCGATTTCAATAGGCCTTAATCACGCACTCCAACCTAGGGAAGTTAACCGGTAGCCGTTTAACCAGTGGTTGACCGAATCAACATTGACCGGTTAAAATTTTCTGCCCCCGGTTAAAAAAATTAATAAAAAACACTATTTTTAAAGCTCCCGAATGCCAGCCAGCATCAGTTATTACACTGCGCACACACGTTATTGGTGTTGTATTGTATGGGGCGATATGATCACTCAATATCTAAAAATGATAAATGTGAGCATGAGCCGTCCCACGGCGGAATTTATTAAGCGCAACCACAGCACAGAGCCATGGCTCTGCCGCAGCAGAGCTCACGTAGCCATTCCGAAAACAGTTTATACCGGTTACTATAGTGACTATTTGTACGCCTTACATGACGGGTCCTGTCTGCGCAGCTAAAAAAAAATCGCCACTATTAACCTAAATAAGGCTTATGTGAAGCATGTTACCCATTATGTAAACAGTTAGAACATATAGGCTATATTGACTATGGCATGATGATAATTGTAACAATGTAATGGCAAACGAAGACACGAAAGACTAACTTAGCATATGCCTACTTGTTGTGTTTTATTATTCATCTGTACTTAAATGGCATGACGACAGGAACTTATTGCAAAGGATTTTGTGCAGAACGCTACAGAGGCTGTTGGCAATCGGTAAGTTTTTTTACGAAGACGTTGGTTAATATACTTTCCTGTAACACCACCAAATGTAGCGTTCTCTGTTTGTGACTTTGTAACGTGAGCTTTTATAGCCGAGCTTCGGTGCGGCGTTGCATGGAAGGTTGGCGTTGTCGTAATGTGTGCCTGTCGTGGAGTGCGCCAGGGAAAGCAATTATTTTCTCCCCAAAACAATACCCTTATTCCTCCACAAGTAGTGGACAATGATTGGGGAAAATTTATAATACAAAGGGCACGAACTAACATTGTGTGACAGGAGCCTAACCATTCTAAAATGGGGGGATAACTTGTTTCACGGGCAGAGAAAGACGCTCGACAGGACACGGGTATCATAAATGGCAGTTATAGAATTTTCGGTGACCGACTTTAACCGGTTAATGAGGCTCAGTGGCCGGTTAAGATTTTTTTTAAATTCCGCCATCCCTACTCCAACCTTGCTTGGCTGCCTCTGCTATTATAGTGTATTTCGCTCTCTTCAGCTCAGTGGCCTCTTCCACTCTGTCTTCCCAAGGAACAGTGAGTTCAAAGAAGTAAACTACAGTATCTTCTCTGAATCCGACCATAGAATTACGTCAGGTCTTAATTTAGTACTCACTATATGTGGAGGTACCGCCATCTGCTGGCCAAGATCAACCTTCATTTCCCAGCCCGCTCGATTTTCCAACTGGCCGGTTTTACACCTGGCCTTTGCGGAACAAGGATTATCCCCCTGACGTACAAAGTTAATTTGCCTAACCCCTTTACTAGCTGCTAATGAATTGACTTCTCTCCTTTTATCCTCAATTGTCGCTGCCACACATTTCAATACCTGGTTATGATGTGGGTGAGACTTACCTTGCACCCTGATAGGATATAGATAGATAGATAGATAGATAGATAGATAGATAGATAGATACTTTATTGATCCCTACGGGGAAATTGAAATCTATCTATCTTAATCCGTCTTTTTTCCACCCCTTCCCAGTTCACCCACTGCCCTTGTTTTGCCTGCGACACTGCCTTAGTACATCTTACAGTCTCCTCCTGTCTATGCATTTCCTTCACTACCATTTTCTTCTTTTCTCCTGCAGAAGCCTTGCTCTTCAAGGGTTTACTTACGCCCACCCCTAGACCCCCCCACCCGTGCTGCACATGGCCCATTATATCCCTATGCCTCAATGCTGATTGAGCTTGCTTAACTGCCTGTTATGGGTTCCACTTCCTCCCTGCATTAACTTTTCTCATCACTGGGTCCTTGGACTGATTAAGAGTCATTTCCAATCTAGCCTTAGCACACTTAAATTCCTCTGTCAGACTAGATATTGGCAAGTCTACAATGCCTTTTCCATACAAGGCTACACTGCTTAAGCAGCGTGGGACTCCGAGCCATTTTCTGACAAAGGAGTTGATCATTTTTTCCAACCTCTCTACCTTTGACAGAGGAACTTCATAAACTGTCAATGGCCACATTAGCCAAGGCAATAAACCAAACTGCAAACACCACGATATATGGTAGGCCTAAGTGACTGACCTATCTGGGTACAGTCAACACCTTACCATCTATTAATGTCATTGTGGTTGAGATATCTGACATTTTTCTGTTAAAGATTGGCATGGAGACAATGGGACATGGTTGCCTTTGTCAGTGTCCTTATGTGAACTTGTACAGGTAAACTTGCACATCTTTACTTGCGTACCACTTCACACCAGTGCTTCAGACCAGAGCTGATGCTTCAGCAATAGCTGTCACTGAAAAGCTGTAAGTGTTGTTGAACACAGCTGTTCTCACATTAGCTGATTGTGATAAACATAAACCATTGTTGCCTAATTACCAATTATTCATTACACCTGTCTGTAGTATCTACTTTTTTTGTGTTTTTCACATATAGTATTTTGCAGTATTTTTAAAATTACAAAATTACTATTTTGCATTTGAAACACATATTACATGTTTCAGAAATACTACCCATCCCTGGGAACAGGCAGATTACATCTTTATAGTTGGCCATATAATGACATACTTAGGTTAATACTGTATTTCACCAGTTAGGGCACAGAAATGGCCAGTAGCTGCACTGTGTAGCCTATCTTGACATGTCTTTAAGTTTTGGGTTACAATATACAGGTAGTGGGCTCTCTGTTGATTTTAATGAGTAAGCCTAAAGTTACAGCATTTCTATCACAATTGACCAGACTTTGACCTTTTGTCTTCTTTAAACAACATTCTGGCTATGATTGTTCCTTGTATTGCATCATGAGCCATCACTGCACCTATTGCATTCTACTGTTGTTAGCCTTAAGCCTAGCTCAGTCATTATGTTGTACCACATCACCCTCCATTAGAAGTGCAATGAGCTGCATTGAGCATCACAAAAGAAATGTAATATCAAATATCACAAGATACACGTAGGCCTAGGCTATTTACGTTCATGTTTTGACATGTTAACATAACATGTTAATTGTCCACATTGAGATGTGGACAATTCCACAGAAAATGGACTTTTTGTCACATCCATAACGCCAGTGAAATGCCTTGGCATTTGTATGATGTGAATGATAACATTCATTGTTTGTGCATTTTTTCTCATGTACATTCTTCAGCCAAAAATAGCAAATGCTTAAATTTCATGTAATCATTCACATCATACCTTCACATTTTATTGGCGTTATGGATGTTACAAAAAACTTAATTTTCCATGGAATTGTCCATGTATTGGATTATATTTTAATAATTTATTTCTTATCAAGTGATAAGTTACATATGTGGCTCAACAGGATGATTTGTTATGTTTTTTTAGACTAGCCTACGGGTTCAATCCTCGCCATTCAGTTTTTTAAATTTATACATTTTTTGACCAGCAATGCTTCCTCAATTTAGGCTGAAGATAGACTAGGTGGCCGCGGGCAGCCTGACCAGCAGTCAGTGAAACGTAAAAACCATTAGGCCTAGGCTATACTTTGAAGGTCTAAATGGCTTGGCCAATGTAACAAGATAACACAGTAGCCAGTTACCATGATCCACTGTGTTAACCTGCTACAAACACAATAACATACTAGGTGACCTCTTTTACTTGTAGGCCTAGTAAATAAGTGTGGCCAATTTTGCTGGCAAGTGTCAGTCTGGTTAGTGGCGCGAGCAGGTTAATGTCAGGTTATCATGCAAGTAGTTTAATTTAGTAGTGGATCGAGACCCACGTGGAGTTTATTTAGTTTTATTTATTTGGTGGCATATTCATGGTCCAGCGCATGTAGCCTAGCCTACAGACAACCTGACACTTCCAACGTTGACACATCGTGTTGTAAAGCTTTATTAAACAACAAAGTGCAGCATCACAAATATGTCTATTTGAACTTCAGTTCAACAGACGAATCTGCGGCCAGGTATCGAAGGCTAAATCATCAGCTGAACACACCTGCAAGAGAAGGGGGCGGTTACGTCAACTCCAGAGGCAAAGTAAACAGTCCAGCCAGTTAACATGAAAGCCAGTTACCGTATACCACCGGCACTCTGCTCAGTGAGGGAGGGGCAGTCTGCACGTGAATTGCAGCGTCTCCAGCAACACAGAGCTGGGCATTCTAAAACGCTTAACGTGAAAAAGCTTAACGTGGCTTAAGGTAGGAAAACAACGATGAATCATCACCAAATTTCCTACCTTAAGCCACGTTAAGCTTTTTCACGTTAAGTGTTTTAGAATGTCCCCACAGAGCTGCCTGTGGATGCCTGTATGTAAATAATGCGGAGGAAAAACTATCGGCGAACGCAGCCGCTTATCGGCCGATGCCGATACACTTAAAAAACGCAAATATCGGCCGGCTGATATATCGGTTGATCCCTATTCGTAATATCTTTATTCTAGGGCTGTCAAACAATTAAAATGTTTTAGTTGATTAATCGCATAGTAATGGTGAGTTAACTCACGATTAATCACATTTTTAAAATTCTATTTTAAATCCACTCCAATTGAAGTTAAATGAGATTATCAAATGTAATGACACATTGTCATTCATACCAAATGTACTTAAGAAGTAAAAACTAGACCAATTGATCTCAAGGGGGTTTTATTGACTGGCTGTCACTTACTGCATTTGTAATCAAGAAGGTCACTTACAATTATTGAATGTAAAGTGGAACAAAAAACAAAATAAATTCTGATATAGATGTTGACAGTCTGTGGGCAAAACAGAAAGTAGACCTTTCAAATTCACAGTGAGAACTCAGTGAACTCTGAACTCTGAGAGACTGTCTCACATTATTTTGAATGATATAGATTGGTATTTCTCTAAACTTTCTATTTAGTTGTCCTAAGCCAGCTGCTAAGACACACAAGTTTGGTCACATTTCTAGATGACAAGGCAGCTCGCTTTTTCTGAACAACATGACCTGAGAGGGAAAACAATCTCTCACAAGGTACAGATGTGCCAGTGTTGCCAAGTATTTCTTGGCAAGACATGCTAACTTGTTGTAGATACAAGCATGTTTGCACCACCATTCTAAGGGACACTCCTTGCAAAGGACTGGCTCAGCCCTATAGCGTGTTAGGCCGTTTTCAATGTCATCCTGCTCCTCGTCTGACTCAGAGTCAGAAGAAAAGAAGAGAGCTGCCATCTTGTTTGGTGGCTCAGATGAGGGTTCTTCCACTGGCTGCTGTCCATGTACTGTATCTCCTCCTTCAGAAGGCCAGCAATCAATGCCCTCACCTCTGCTCTTTCAGATCTGTGTAGACATTTGAGGTCCTTAAAAGGGCAGTTGAAATCTTCAGCCATATAAGGTTGGTTTTGTCTTTGTGGCTCGTCATGTCCGCACTGAAGGTTTGCTTGAACTTGACAATATATGCTGGATCATCTTCAGAAGTCTCCATCACCCGGGACAGATGGCATAATGCAGGCAACACGACTGAACAGAATACAAACTTTTCACCTCCAAGGAGTTCTGTAAAGTATCTGCAAAATTTAAACAATAGAACATTTATTTGAGGGACTAATTCACATCAAGCTGAAATATGAGATATGGTTAGGCAGCTAAAGCTAATGGGGTTTTATGGCCTTGACTGTAACGTAGGCTATATGCTCCATTAGGCCAGCTTTAGCAGTCTCTCCATACTCGGTCCACATTATGTCAAAATTAGGCTACAAGTTATTTTTCCTATGGACAGCACAAGCTGACTGTAGACAATCAGGGCTATGGTTCATGGGTCAAGTATCACTAAACTTCTGCTATAAACACTCATACACAAGAGGCAGGGCATTGGCTATTGCACAGAGGTGAGTGCACACTGGCTGCTCCAAGCAGAGAATGTTGTCAGTCTAATCAAAAATGTGGTTTATGTAAATGGGGGATTATAGCATATCTAGGCCTACAATGGAATTTTGATCACAAAATAGTACCTGCATGGTTCGAGCAATATCTCCAGTTTCTGAAGTTTCTCCATCTCAGACTTTGTTGGCATGGTAACATTGGTTTGTTTCTGGGCAAGAACATCTCTCAGTGCTTCCTGATTTCTTTGCACTTGTTTAATCATCTCCAGTGGAATTCCACCTTGTAGGAACGTCCTGAATGAGTGCCTCAGCCTTAAGTCAACTTGCTGTGTCTTGAGTTCAGCAGTATTAGGTGGGCTATGTTTGAAGTGGCCAACCACTTTGCGACATTTAGCAAGTGCACCGTCAAATGCACTGTTTTGTAGAGACACTGTGACTGAGCGTTGAAGGCTATGAGCCGTGCACGGCAGATGTTCGAATGGTAGCTGTTTCGAAGCTGCAATCATATTTCTAGCACTGTCTGTGTTTAGCGTGCTCACTTTCTCTTCAATGTTCCACTGACCCGCCACATCCATAAAATGACTCGCGCATACATCAGCCATATGCCTCTCCACTATATAAACTGGTCTGCATGCTGTGGCTATCAATTTAGCTATAGCTTGGGTCAGTTTACTGGAGGTCGACGTATCCATCGATCTGCTTCTAAAACGGCTGTCAAGTGTAGTTTGTCGTACGTTACCAGAAGCAGAGCTCAAGCTGGGATCTGTGTGCATGGCTTGCAAGTGATACCTCAGACTGGATGTTCTTCGGTGATAACTGAACTCAGCTCGACAAATACTGCATATAACTTTCGTTTTGTCAAGTGTACTATCTGGCAAAGTTTTGAAAATAAACTTCCCATCCATTATCCCTTCTTTCTCCATAATTCAACTTCTGTGCTGATTCTTTTTAATGTGGCTGAACACCCTTCTATGAGACTACCACTTGGCGGCACAGCTACTGTTCAT
Source organism: Alosa alosa (assembly GCF_017589495.1). Taxonomy (NCBI): domain Eukaryota; kingdom Metazoa; phylum Chordata; class Actinopteri; order Clupeiformes; family Clupeidae; genus Alosa; species Alosa alosa. The sequence continues at coordinate 19,395,331 of NC_063205.1, forward strand.
CAGTGTCGCACGCCCTGTGTGGAACACCTCAATACGGGTCATTCAAGGGGTCAAAGACAACGTGCGTTAATTGCATAATTTTTTCTTAATCAAATTAAAATATGATTGCGTTAACACATTATTATCACGCTAATTTTGACAGCCCTACTTTATTCTAATTATGTTTCCGATTGTAATCGTGCAATTTGTAATGTTTTGCATGGACGTGCGCTGGTGTGCGTTCATGAATGATAGAAGGATGGTGCGTGCACCTGCTAATATGACTGTTGACAATGCACTCTTAAAATAACATATAAACAACTCGGCATAGATTTCTGACCAGGTGTACAATAGCGATTTTTAGTCAATCCGCCAGGCCCCTCCCTAGGTTGTTAATTGCCACACCCCTGGGCGCATTGTTTAAAAAATAAACGTGCAAAATACTGAATTAAACTTTGCGCGGGTGGAAAACGAGTTTTACGCCATGCGCTGGTGTGCAAAATACAGCCCCTAGACTTACTTGGCTCCACCTTCATTCTGGCCCATTGCAGATTGCTATTTAACTTATCCAGCAACCTGTTGGTGCATTCAACTGTTGACTCAAGGTTGTCATGTCGTCCATGAAAGCCCTAATGGGGGCATGGCCCTTCCTGCAACTTCCCCCACCCACTACCCTTTTTGAGGCCCTAATGATGACCTCCATTGCCATTGTAAAAGCAAGTGGGGAGATGGTACATCCCGCCATGATTCCTATCTCGAGTTGCTGCCACCCTGTGGTGTACTCAGCTGTAGTAAAACATATAACATACATAAAAGTATGCTTTTACTAAGCTTTTAATGCTACCTGGGTTTCTGAAATAATTAAAGGCCTCCCACAACAGACTATGTGGCACTGACCCAAAAGCATTAGCCAAATCCAAGAACACAACATGCAGGTCTCTCTTCTCACGCTTTGCTAATTGAATTTGGTGCCATATCATACTGGTATGCTCTAAACACCCGGAGAAGCCAGGAATTCCAGCTTTTTGCACCGTGGTATCAATTAGTTTATTCCTTTTAAGGTAACTTGTCAGTCTCCGTGCCACCACACTGAAGAAAACCTTCCATTCAACATTCAGTAGACTAATTGGCCTAAATTGATTAATCTCCACTGCGTCCTTTTTTAAAAATAAATATTCCCCCAGCCCTCCGCCAAGCCTTCGGAATACTCTGCTTTTTCCAAACTATTTTCATAAATTGCTATATAAATCTTAAAACATCTGGTGCACTCTTATACAACCGGTAGGGCACTCCATTAGGTCCCGGGGCTGAAGAGGCCCTTGCACGTTTTCTTACTTCTTGCACCTCTTTCCACCTTGGTGGACTATCGTCACATTGGCTACTTAATTTACCAGGGTAGGTGGGATATCAGCGGGAAGCACCATCTCTCTGAAACTCTCCCTATCTTTGTGCACTACCTCTAAATACTCCTCAAGCTTCTGCTTAGGTTCCAAAAGACTACCACTCTTCTGCATTACGAATAAATCCTTAACAAATTTAAATGGGTCTTTATAGAATGCTAGTCGAGCTTGTGATTTCTTCTTCCTATTTTTCCTAATATTTTCAGCTCTTCTTAGCACTGCCAACCCCTCCCTCACATCTGCCTGTAGACAGTCAATACCTTCCTTCTCATCATCTGTAGCTTTTTTCTTCAGCTGCCTCCTCTCCTTGATAAGTTTATCTATCTCCTGCTGGCACCTAGATTTGACTACCTCATGTTGCCGTTTTGCCCTTATCTCAATAGTCCTTACCATAGCTATAAATAATGTCTCCCATTTTCTCTAATTTGCATTCAGCCCCTTGAGCTGAACCAGGATGCTGACCAAATCACTATTAACATTTTCCACATTCTACATTCTGCTGCGCCTGGCCATCTGACCCCAGGCCTATGACCATTAATCTTCTCCCTCTTAGGCTGACTGGCCCCTCTTTCTGCCTCAGTGCTAGAAATTTCCTCAACAACAGGGGTGCTGATGTCCTGTGAACTGTGGGTTTCTTCCTGTCGCTGAACTTCAACCGACTGACTTGATGCACTTCTTAAGAAGTAGCTATCAATGCGGGGACCCTGTGTTCCCTCTACCAAGCACTTCTTTTTCCCTTGATGAATTTTCAGGCCCTTTAGACTTGTAACCTTCTGCCAACCACACACGCACATCTGCAGCTTCTTCTCAGTTTTCTATGAATTAGTGGCTTCCACAGACATGTTTTCCTTACTCGTAATCAAATTTGTTCCAGGGTCAGTAACCATGTAGTAGTAAAGCCTGGGCTACTGCCACAATGAGCTGCTAACCCACTGTAGCTCCGGCGGAGTCTATTTCCTCCTGTCAGCCGTCTTTCCGTGCTGTCACAAGGGCTTTCCCTAGTTGCCTGCTGCCCTATTCACAGCAGTCACTAGGCTACGCTATCTTCAGCATTACATTAATACACAGGATTAGATGTTAAAATCCCTTGTGCCAAAATCCAAGGTAAAAACTAGGGCTGTCAATCGATTAAAAAATTAATCTAATTAATTACATACTCTGTGATATATTAATCTAAATTAATCGCATATATAATTTTTGCTGTGAAAGTATTTTAAATGTTTAAATTTAAATAAATCATTGAATAATCAGCATTAGTGACATTAAAGTTCAAAAACTCTTTTATTATTATTTTAATAATGGCCATAATAATCTATGATATGACCTAATATGCTGAGTAAATAAATTCAAAAGTGCTTTGGGCAGAAGTTGTTTTTCACATACAAGGTATTTCAGGCCACAGATATAACCTAGGGGACACAATGAAACACTTCCCTCAATGTCAACACTATTTCTTTGCATTGATGTGCGACTTTAGAGTTGACGAACTCCGGTGATATGCAAATTCCTTGCTGCAGACATTGCAGAGGACTTTATTTTAATTAACACTTTTTTTTTACACCATCAGGCCGTTGTTTAAAAGTAAATGTTCCAATCAATGATCTAGTCAGCACATTTTCTTCTTTCTCCTTCATTTTACAGTCTAATGGTTACTGACTACAACGGCTCGGGGTCAAAGGTCATACGGAATTGATTAATCTGCGTTATTTTTTTAATCAGTTATTTTTTCTTAAATTAATTAATCGAAATGAATCAGTTATTTTGACAGCCCTAGTAAAAACACATTCAGAAGCCCCTACTCAAATTAACTTTAAAAAGCACACTACCCACAAATCTGCCACAAAATGGTCACAAACACAAAACAAATGGCCCATCCAACAGCAGTATATAGTATATATTTTGACATGTGTCTAACCACTGCAAGCTGGCAAATCGAATTGCCTTACATGTGTGTGTAGAGCAGACTGTCCTGAATCTGGCAATGTCATTGTCATGGTGGAGGGGATTCTCTGGGGCTGAGTAATTTACAGACATATGTGGTGTGGGCCTTACAGAAATAAATGGCATTTTTTTATTTAGTGATGAAAAATGACCTTTCTGCGCTCTGTGACACAAACTGATTGACCTGACTTGACCCGAGTTTGCGTGTTAGCCTAGTATGGTGTATGCACTCATAATGATTCTCTACAACTTTTTACTGCATTGCCATGAACAGAGTAAAGGCAAAAAAGATGTTTCTTTGTTGAACAAATTGGGATTCAATGTGAGCCTTGAATTGGATGCCATGCAGGAATTTGCTAGGATCTCAAAACCGGATTATGAATATGCTTTGCCATAGAGAAACACACGATAGCGTTGGATTATAAATATGCTTTGCCACAAAAACAGACAAAACGTGGGGTAAGTCCAGCTATATGAAGTTATTATTTTGCTGCCACTTCATCTGTTTTATAAAACATGTTTTATAACAGATGAAGTACTTGTACTTGGTATAAAATGATAGCTCTGTGTCTCCTCTTTCATCTGACATGTGTGGCATATCTATCCGATCACGGGTCCGCGAGTTATTCAAACGAGAGTAATGGGTGTGCAGCGTTGGTTTGTGTACATGATATTATTTTGCAGTCACTTTGTTTTTATAAGGCAGAAGGATCGATATACATGGTACCAATGGATATCCCTCTTTCATCTGATATGCTTGCCATATCACGGGTTCGCGAGTAATTCACACGAGAGTAATTGGTGCGCAGGTGAACGCAGAGAAGAATAGACTGTAAATATGATGCAATTTGATTTAATTTCATGATTTTTTTTTTTCATTGTCATACTTAATCATACAGACAAGTGCGTAGTCTCGTTGGAAAGCCCCACTTCTGCTCTGTCACGCAATACAAGTTTCATGTCAATGAACAGTTCCGGAGCAATGTAACAGAGAAGGAAGGGTGTGTTTTTTTGACGCACTTTGCGTCAATCGGGTTCTGCAAACTAAGTAAGGGAGAACGCCGGTCATTATTGGGAAAATAAGTCCCGACAGGGCGAACCGGACCCCGACGCGCAGCGGAGGGGTCTTGTTCCGCCCTGAAGGGACATATTTTCCCAATAATGACCGGCGTTCTATACATTATCCCGCTTATTACACGGTTACTTGCCAAACTGAAACAATAAACTCCCCACGATATGACTCTTTAACCTACATAGCCTAGGCTATAGCCTATTTGTTACCGTTTCATCGTGGCTTTTGCAGAGAAACAAATAGTTTGCAACAGCACACGCTGAACTTGAATCAAACATTCTTTAGAACACAGCTGATCAACCGTCCGCTTTCACTTTTGAATGAAGTTCCAGTCTTTAGTGATATGAAAGACGTGAAATAGAAGCACAAAACTTGACAGCGGTCTGTTATACTTTTATACTACAGCAACGGTTGTTGGGAAGGCCCATTCAAGTGAATGGAGCATTCTTCAGCATTATGAAGAGCCGTGTAATAATGGCCAATGTCAAATCAGCCAAAATGAACGCTGATGGCTCTTCTGACTGACGATGGCATGTGACACACCGAACAGACTCGAGTCACTGACCTCGTCCGACTGTCCGACAACGTCCGACAGCCGATAATCGTGTTGGTGTAGCCTATCCCGGGCTTAAGTGGATGTTCATATCGCCGATAAGGGGCCAGTCATGCCAGTCAGAGATGGAGGACAGCAGAGTGTCCAGCTCGTCCATAAAGCCACCTAGTTGGCCTGGTGGGCGGTAAATGACCAGCACATAGAGTTTCATGGCAGTGTTCTCTGGTTTGATACACGTCTCATTGAGAGCAAGGAGTTCCAAAGAAAGGTGGTTGGCATAGCCAGCAATGAAATCAGTTTTGTTGACTGCAGATTGGAAGTTCCACCAGCCCATGGAGAATGAGGTTCCTGTAGGTGAAGACTGTTTAAGTGACTGGAGGTTGACCAGATTTCTGCCCCTCTTGGCATGATGCTGTTTTCTGCGATGGCCGATGATAACAGATATGGAAGAACGGCACACTTTTGCCTTTGCTGGTGCCTGTGCTCGGTGAACTTGCAAAAGTCTACACCAGATATCTTGTTGGGGTGCCTTCTGTTCTTACAGGTTCTGTACAGGTTGCTATAGAACAGGTCATTTTCTTCCTGCTGCTGCTTGCTCAGTACATAGAATTGTATGATAGTGGTCATGGCATACCTTGAGTAAAATCTTGCTTCAATAATATGATGATATCTCTCTACCTACCCCTTTACCGCCCTCTCCTCCCTGCCTTATAGCATTTTTAAAAAGCATTCTTTTGTAACATTTGATCTGTTTATTCTAGAGCAGTGATCCTCACTATTTTTTTTCACAAGAGCCACATTGGCAGTGCAAAATTAAAAGGAGAGCATTTGTAAACAGGGCAGCGTATTGCATTCAAAGTCGTTGCAGTGGCAGTGAGATACTGTAAGCAGAACGAAACTTAAGATCATCTCATTGAAGTCATACAGTAGACTAGGCTAAATCAGAGCCTACTTTTGTTTTTATCAAGCTGGGGCCAGAGATGATGGCCTTTGTCGAACAGTTTAGGCCACTCAAAATGAGTAAAACCAAATTTGGCGAAATCTCGCCAAAGCTACCATGCGAGCCACCAATTATCGCTTGATGAGCCACATGTGGCTTGCGAGCCGCACAATGAGTAACACTGATCTAGAGTCTAGACCCTGTCACTAAATAAAAGATCATCTGTAACACCAGTGCTTCGATATCGATAATAATATTCTTTGTTCGGTCTCATAATGAGGACTATTGCAAAATGTTGTTGATCTGTTGCCTGTAGATCCTGTGGAAGGACCAAAGGTCACCTGTCAAATAAGCAACACTACTATGGCAACATTACACTGTGAAGCAGTAGGTGAGTTGCTGAGTTACAACTGGTCAGGACTTGGACTACAAGCACAGATGAAGAGTCAGACTGGACCACAGATCACTAAGGAAAAGGACCAGAACTTAGTCTACACCTGTATGGTGAACAACCCAGTTAGCAACAGCAGTGTGGCCTACCACAGCAATGAGTGCTTTGCCTCAGGTGACTGCTCAAATTTCATGTTTTTTATAGAAGCAGTAATGCTGTTAGTTTCACACTGTACATGTTATTGTATGTTGCATGGCTGCATGGCACAAAATCACCTTACAGATACATTACACAAAGGCAATCCATCTACTTGGGAGCAACAATTGTTTTAATAATTATATGGTTATGGTTACACACACACACACACACACACACAAACATACACACACAATAATGTAATTTCTGTTGTAGATGCGGGAAGTCTCCCACTCATCATATGTGTAGTATGTGCTGCTGTTATTGTGGTTGCTGCTGCTGTCACTGGGTTTTGCTATCATTACTACAAGAAGTCAACAGGTAAGTCTCTACAAATGCAGACTTTTACTGCATGTGTTATTTGATATATTCAGCTGTGAAGATCACCCTAAATTAAACCAAGTAATGTATATATTTGAATAAAAGGGCAAAACGATGCTGGGAATGAGAAAGGATTTAAGAACAAAAGAAGAATGGAAAAGAAACCATTGCTGTGCTTGAAAGGTGAAGGTGATGCAGATGAGAAAGAACAAACCAGTGACTCATCAGAGTATCGATCATCAAAAAGCATCATACATTGGAGTCAGGAAGAGGAAACGAAGAATGTATACAGTTCAGTTGTTCCTCAGACTTTAGATGATAAGAAAGATAACCCAGCTAAACCTTTTGAAATACCTGAAGGTACCCATGATCAGTCTTCAAACTTAGGTGAAGGTGCAGGTCCAGATCATATCGAAATAATAACAGACGGTTTAGGTGTTCCCCAGACTTTAGATGATAAGAAAGATAACCAAGCTAAACCTTTAGAAGTACATGAAGGTACCAATGATCAATCTTCAAACTCAGATGAAGGTGCAGATTATGTTGAAATAATAACAGATGGTTTAGGTGTTCCCCAGACTTTAGATGATAAGAAAGATAACCAAGCTACACCTTTAGAAGTACATGAAGGTAGCAATGATCAATCTTCAAACTCAGATGAAGGTGCAGGTCCAGATCATGTTGAAATAATAACAGATGGTTTAGGTGTTCCCCAGACTTTAGATGATAAGAAAGATAACCAAGCTACACCTTTAGAAGTACATGAAGGTAGCAATGATCAATCTTCAAACTCAGATGAAGGTGCAGATCCAGATCATGTTGAAATAATAACAGATGGTTTAGGTGTTCCCCAGACTTTAGATGATAAGAAAGATAACCAAGCTACACCTTTAGAAGTACATGAAGGTAGCAATGATCAATCTTCAAACTCAGATGAAGGTGCAGGTCCAGATCATGTTGAAATAATAACAGATGGTTTAGGTGTTCCCCAGACTTTAGATGATAAGAAAGATAACCAAGCTACACCTTTAGAAGTACATGAAGGTAGCAATGATCAATCTTCAAACTCAGATGAAGGTGCAGATCCAGATCATGTTGAAATAATAACAGATGGTTTAGGTGTTCCCCAGACTTTAGATGATAAGAAAGATAACCAAGCTAGACCTTTAGAAGTACATGAAGGTAGCAATGATCAATCTTCAAACTCAGATGAAGGTGCAGATCCAGATCATGTTGAAATAATAACAGATGGTTTAGGTGTTCCCCAGACTTTAGATGATAAGAAAGATAACCAAGCTACACCTTTAGAAGTACATGAAGGTAGCAATGATCAATCTTCAAACTCAGATGAAGGTGCAGGTCCAGATCATGTTGAAATAATAACAGGTGTTTCAGGTGTTCCTCAGACTTTAGATGATAAGAAAAATAGCCAAGCTAAACCTTTAGAAATACCTGAAGGTACCAATGATCAATCTTCCAACTCAGGTGAAGGTGCCGGTCCAGATCATGTTAAAATGATAACAGACAGTTCAGGAGTTCCCCAGACTTTAGAAGTACCTGAAGGTAGCAATGATCAATCTTCAAACTCAGATAAAGGTGCAGGTCCAGGTAATGTTAAAATGAAAAAAGACATGTTTGAAAGAAAGGCTGTGGGGGGACCAAACAACTCCAACTCAAGTTAACACTGAGGAGAGTAATAGGCATGACACAACAAACCCTCAACCATATGATCTGGATCAGCAGCAAGCACCAAACATGGGGGGCAGAAAGAGGAATCATTACCTGATACACGTGGTAATTCTTCTAACACAACTGATGGCTATAATAGTAATAATGACTAAAAAATAATTCAGCGTCTATGTCTAAGTGTTTTTAAACATTTACATTTAAAAATGCTGCTGATGAAGCCACTGATGCACCTCCAGCTCAGCTCAGATGAGCCGCCCTCATCACATTCAACATGGACAGTTCAGTAGAATCCAAGTTACAGCAAAAGTGACCCATGAGAATAACAATAGCACTAATGGAGGTGGATCTACAGTACATGTGATGCTGAAATAATCCACAACAAATACAATTCACAACTGTGAAGTGTGCATACACTAATGATGATGATGATGATTATTGTTTAGACAAAGCAAGCATCCAGCTCAGCTAAAGATGTTTGAATGCTATAAGCTCCTCAAAAGCTCACTTGAACCCAGATGCAGAGGGGAAAACACCCCTGTATAGAGCCAATAGCATATCATATTTCACCAGTCATTATCTGCCATTGTAAATGGCCCATTCTCATGAAACTTTGTAAGCTCATAAATAATGCACATAGAGGCTATGCACAAAATATAACACACATTGGCCAAAAGGGAGCACTACAAAGGAAAATCTCAAGAACTGCTAAACCTTGAAATGTGATTTTTGGTATGCTTATTTTTGGCCCCATGCAGATTAAGTGAAAGTACAGATACATCTTGTCAAATATTACCCCAATGCAAGTAAAGTTACAATGCTATATGTGTATATGTTAGTGCAAGTTGCTAAGTCTATATTTTACTTGAGTTGAAGTACTTGCTTTTAAAAATACTTAAGTATTCAATGGTATTTTTTAAGGCATTGTACTGTAATGTTTGTCAATAATAGGGTGTACATCCTAAAAGTGGTTATTAGCACTGTTGCACTGTGTTCCAATGTGCACAATGTTATTATATGATTATCTAACCTTTGCTGTTGTGTACTTAAACCCTAACAGTTTCCGTGTATAGTCAGAGCAGCTGATGGATCTTTAGGTGAAGTCATGCTGTTTCTCCCCTGATATGCATCATTGTAGGCCTAAATAAAACTCTGTTCCTGATTTTTCCTACCATTGGTCTGACTGGGTCTTCATTCATCTGTGGTATCAAAATTACCATCAAGAGCAAAAAGGGGAATGGAGGTTGGAGACAGTTTAAGTATGACCTGTCTCAGTGTCCTATACTGTAAAAACCTGTTTGTATTTTGCTATGTGAAGGACTTGAGTCAGATTCTCTTAAAAAATGCAATAACTGTGATGTGTCATGAAGGTCTATCAGGCCACTCTGTACATGAGACTAATTGGATACCTGGTGTGTTGAAAAGTGACTAAAACCAAGCGTCAATGTGACTAGTAAGAACTCTTACTAGTAAGAATGAATAATTAGTAAGAAAAAACAAGTAATTTCCTGTTTTAATTAAATATTACATTGCGCTATTGCGCTGCACAGCCACCTGATGACGCCATTTCACAGCATGGTTTTCCATCCAAAAAAAGGTCCGAAGTGCAGTGAAATGGTGCCATATAGTGGCCTGAAATATGTAGCCTAATGTAGCCCATTACGTAGAAAAGAAGCGACCGTCGAATAATCTTGTACTTCCTTGTCAACTTCGTTCCTTTATATTGTGGAGTATCATTAAGGTACGTTTTGGAATGTAATTTCCCAGATAGCAAAATCAGATTGGCAGATAGTGGACCGCTGGTGGTATGCTGCCTGTGGCGTGCCACTTGTGCTCCGCCGTTGGACCACCATCTCGTTAAATTCATCTTGTCATGAATATTAAGAAAAGTTAATAAAATGATATATGGAGTATAACTGAACAAATGAAAAAGATTTTAGACCCACGGTTGTCAAACTAGGGTACGCGTATCCCCAGGGGTACGTCGACTGATTTCAGGGGGTACGCGAAAAAATATCTAAATCAAATGCCTTTTCAAACGTTTTCTCTATCTCACGTTGGTAACTTAACTTCCGCATTTGCACTGCACATTAAACACTTATTTTCTCCGCATTAACAAAATATTTGAGAGTGGAGACTCAGACAGAGAGGGTAAAACAGCGTTTCTCAAACTGTGGGCCGCGGAGACATGCCAGGTGGCGCGCGAACTGACGTGAAAACAGGATTTTTTTTTATTTTTATTTTTGTATCTGTAGCCTAGGCCCAGGTAGCACCCGATGCGCAATGGACGCACTGTTATTCATAGGGAAGCGCTCGTGTCAAGGCAGCTTATAGTTAGTCCCGACCTGAATGAGATTTTGAACGAGGTTGTGAGAATGGTGAATTTCATCAAGACCCGGCCTTTAAAAGCGTGTCTATTCTCTGCACTTTGAGAGGAGATGGGAGCTGACCAAAAGGCTGTACTGTTTCACAGCGAGGCAAGGCTTTCCCGAGGTAAAGTGCTGTCGCATGTTTGAGCTCCGAGTCGCCTCTTCTTGGAGGAAGAGCGCATGTTTGAATCTGCAAGCACGTTCACTAATGAACATTTCTTGACGAAGCTGGCCTATTTTAGCGATATATTTGGAAAGCTCAATGAGTTAAATCTCCAGTTACAAGGCAAAGACAAGCACCTAGCAGATAAGATCACTGCATTCAACAAGACAATTGTGTGTGAGATTAGGTGCAGATCTATTTAAAATCATTATATTCAGCACATTTGTAGGCCTATCATATGTTGACTATTGATGAGATTTGTATCATGTTTATGATCCTATTCACTATTCTCGACAAAATTGATAAAAATAAATATTAATAAAACAATTAAAAAAAAAACTTGTTAACAATTGGTGGTGTTGGGGGTACTCCGGAAGATCATAATGTCTCAGGGGTACATGCCTGTTAAAAGTTTGGGAACCACTGTTTTAGACCAATAGTGGCAAAATATTGGGCAATTTGTCTGCTACCCGCCGGTGGACCACCAGAGAACCGATGAGCAAAATGCCAGCGGACCGCCAGCTGTCCGACAGTGGTCTGCCAGCCTCTTGCTATCTGACATTAAACGACCACAAATTTAAGCAATGACACTCTTAGGGGCTGACACTTTGCATAACATTTCTCCTCACTGCTTAAGCCACATTTAGTTGTTCCTGCTCTATATGTTGTACCAAAATGTAGTTTATTATCAAAGTGAAATGGTTGCTGGCATAAGTCAGCGGCGTTAGTTTAAAATGTTTTCCAACTTTTTGGTGAGGGAACACATTCTCAAAAACTCATTAGGATATACCACCTCTCTCAAACCATTTGAACATTAACTGAGTTAGTGATGGTGAGTTTTGGTGATGCCCATCAATATGTGAAATCAGTTCAGAATGTTCAGAATAAAGGTGCAAGCTGCACTCCAGTGTGCCACCCATTATTGTGTGATGTATTGAGAGTTTAATTGTGCATAATACATTTGCTGCATGTGGGTGCCAATACAGTGACGCAATTGATCTTTAAGTTCTTGTTTTTTTTTTTTTTTCATAAGATAGTGAACACACACACAAAATCAATTAAGTGGAAGCTGCCACTGCTCTATAGTGCTTCAACACTGAATTTAACTACTGTGTCATTATGGCTTAAATATTCAAGTGAATGTTATTAAGTAGTCTAAGTAGCCTAAATCAGTAAAAGCATCACAATGTATTTCTCGGCAAATTAGCATGTTACCTTTTACACAAGAAAATGATTCAATAAATTAATAAATAAATGAATAAATATGAGGCGAAGTTTAACCCCCACCCACTTGTCCCTGAAGTTCTCTTTTAGTGTAGGAAACCAGTAACCTGACTCTCGCCAGATGAATTTCGTTCCGCTTAGCTCCGCCTAGCTTTACTCACATCCATCTGGGACCTCTTCCATTGAGAGTGATTTCTGCACCAGATTTTATGGTACAGCCAATCAGGACGCAGGGTGGGAGTTTCATAGATGTGACAGCGTAGAAGCGACTGTGAGACTGTTATCAGCGTCACGGGTTGGCTTCGATGTGAGTGGTTGAAGTAGCACGTCAATAGATGACGGACAAGTGGCTTATTTAATCATATGCAAGCATTTTTTGATTAGGTCCAGCCTTCTGAAGCAACACTCCAATGGATTGTTCCCAGATGGATGAGTGGAGCTAGGCGGAACGAAACCAGCCCTATATATTTTGGAAAGAGCATGCTAGATGATCACCAAAGAAATCCATCTTGCCAAGCATCTTCTTTCGTCACAAAAAATGCAACTGCACTTGAAACATGCAGTATATTTTTCAGAGATGTAAAAAGAAATTGTCATATTTATAATGAAAAAAAAAAAAGTTAATTAGCAGAAGTTCATGATATTAGCTATACTACCTTTCTATTTTTTCTGTGTTCTGTTGTTGCATCCTTCCTTTTAATGGTCAGGTTATTTTAACAGTTTTAATGCAGTGTTATTTATGCAGATACTTTTTTGTACACATTTTTCTTATATTTCTGTTATATAAGTAACTAATTATGTGTAGAGATCTTTGAATCACCAAGTACTTTGAGCGTTTTTTCTTCTTCATTGTTTTTATGTCACCACACTTTTATTTTAATTCATAAAGTAGCATTACATTTATCTAAATCAATTAATCCCAAGTACTGAGATGCTGGGTGGCCCTTCATGCTGCCATGGGGAAAGAGCAGATGGAAGCCCTCTTCAGGTTGCAGTCCACAGATGTCCACCAGCTCGCCTCTGGAGAGGAAAAGAGAGAGACAGAAAGGAGAAGAGGCAAAAAGAGAGAGAGCGCAAGAGAGTTAAAAATGAAAAGACCATTATGGGTTATTTCCTTGGCACAGTTTAGTGGAGGACTGTAAGCTCTACTACAACTTTATCTTTAAATAATGTTTTTTTCCCTGTGTGTATCAGTAGACTGCCACATGGGCTCTTGTTCATCAGTGTAGATGTGACGGGGTAAGGAGTGCTGATGTCTCACCCATCCTGAACATCTCCACACATGTGACCCCCCTGCCTCTCTGCAGGTTGGGATGGCCAGGCATCCAGTCAGTGTAGCCCCAAGTGGAGCCGTCCATCCACTCGTACTGCTGAGCCTACACACACACAGAGAGAGAGAGAGAGAGAGAGAGAGAGAGGGAGGAAAGAAATGTGTCTTTGGAACATGTCTGGCTCATAGAATGTAATTCAGGTGCTGCCATTGCTACACAGACAAATTGTGAACACATTTGATTGATAGTTGAGCAAGAGGTGGAGTATTAACCTTTTTGACTCCTCCCAGCCAGGTGAGAGTGGGGCCATTACTGGCTACTGTCACCATGGAGACAAGGCGTTTGTGTAGGTCAGCACTGGTCACTGCAGCAATATGGCCGCCAGCGTAGAGATCTTGACAGAAGGACTGCAGGCAACATAGACATGTTCAGTACAGTGTGTTGGTGTTCTGAATGTGTTGTTGCTGTGTATATACACATTGTGCTGATAGCGTGAGTGCATAACTGTGCACTGTATGTGAGTTGACAGGCAACAGTGTATTTGTACACATATGGTTTTCTTTCTTTACTCACAGAATGTATGAAAGCTCAATGTGGCACTATGCATATTGCATGTGTGTGTGTGTGTGTGTGTGTGTTTATATGTATGTGTGTGTGTATGTGTGTGTCTGCTTACTGTATTTCGGAAAGTGTATGTGTGTGTATGTGTCTTCTTTTCATGCATACAGTATTGCATGTGTAGTGGGTAGGGTGGTTGAGACGGGAAGTGCCGCTTGAAGGCCGCCCCACTGACGCTGATTATTTGGATCAGGTGGCACAAGTAGCGCTTCCTTTTAAATGTGTAGTGAGATGCGGACAGGAGAACAATAGTGCGGTGTGCGTTAAAGAGTGAGCTTTGTGGAATAAGCTGTGCACTAGTGTTAATTTTGTCACCTATTTTTTATTTAGTCGTAGTCTTAGTCTTGTGACGAAATGTCCTTTTTAGTCTTTGTCATATTTAGTCATTCAAATATAATTTTTGTTAGTCAAGCTTTAGTCGACTAAAAGTCTCGTCATTTTAGTCTAGTTTTAGTCAAAAGAAAACTAAAGGTATCTTAGTCTTAGTCAGTTTTAGTCAACACATTTTAGTCTTTTTTATAACAAATTATTTCTGATTACCATTTGAGTCAAATAGTGTTTCACACATCTCAATTTTCCAACAATATTGTGTGTCCACAGGGCTACTCGTCTGTTATAATTACTCATTCTGATTTTTTGTCAGTCAGTATGTTTACATGCACAGGTAAGTCGAGCTACAGTTATAGCTCGGCTGGGATTTGACCATAGACAGTAAAAGATTTGACTGGACCACTGTCATATTCGTAGACCAGTGTTTCTCAAAGTGTGGTCCGGGGATCACTGGTGGTCCGCAAGCTATCCCAAGTAGTCCACGAGCAGACGTGGTAAAATATAATATAGATGAGTTGTTTGCAATATTGAACCAACTTGTATGTAAAAACAGTTCTGCAACACTGTCTATGCCAGTTTAAATCATACAGTATGAATCCACACAATAAGATAAGTGCAAAGACAATAAGCAAGGTGGTTCAGTGAGTAGGCCTATTGTGTAGACTAATTATAGGCTACTGTTGAAGTAGGTCTAATCTTTTTTTTTTTTTTAGCTAGGGTTAGTTAAGTGGTCCTGAAACTGAAAAAGTTTGAGAAACACTGTCATAGGCCAAAGTATTAATGTTTTACTCCGCCTCGCTAGATGCCGATATGCGCCAAAACACAACACATTCCCCAAACAGACTCTCCATCTTAGCCATAGCTAACTTGCTAGCTTAACTTTCCATATTAGCTTACTTGCTAGCAAACTTTGCATCATCAGTCTAACTAGTTAAATAGTTGACATTACATGATGAACATTTTGTATGGACATTCTGGGGATGTTAATTTGTATGAGAGAAGCTTCAACTTCTGGGTATGTAGCATTGTGGCATAAAGCTTAGGTAGTTAGCTTGCTAACTCTGGCAGAAATCTCCAGTGTTCTTGTTCCATGTAGTTTCGTTTGCAGCCACAGGGTTGCAGCAACAGCAAATAGACTAGCCTACAGGAAAGCTGTTATGTATGAACTCATTCGAATATTTTGAAAACATAACAGCTAGATATTCTGTCTTCTCATTTTGTAGATGAAAATGAAGAGAGATTTTTCTTAGTTTTATTTCAAGCAAAACATTTTAGTCTCGTCTTTTTTCGTCAACAATAATGCATCTTAAGATAGTCTTAGTCAGTGTTTCAGGACATTACTGCCGCCTCGTCATCGTTTCGCCTTAGTCATGAAAAAAAAGTTGATCTAACATATTTCCTCTCGTCTCGTCTGACGAAATTAACACTAGTGCAAACAGGAAAACGTGAGTCTTTTCAGAAGGTTACGTCTATTGGTCTAAACTTGTTTCCATCGAGTAGCACTTAACACGGTTATGTACCAGTAAATGGTACACGCAGTTTCAAGTCTACTTTGCTCGCATAATAGCGAGTAGTGAATCCACACTGGTTTGCAGCAATGTAAGTTTACTTGCTCCCCTTTTCCTTCAGACGTAACACGTAGTGTTTATAGCTCTGACCGTTTCCTGTCTTGATATTGTCTATGGGCAGAAGCAACGCTGATGCTGGCGAGAGTGTGCAAAGCTATTAGTCATCCACACTGGTATAACTTCATTGGCTCGTCTAATTAATCTTGGCTTAAAAACGTAAGTTCATTCAACTTCTTTTATGTAGCTAGTCTTTCAATCGGAGATCTAGTCCTGATTTAATTGCTACTACATTTAGTAATAGGAAGTAGTGCCGAAGTTTAAAAACGTAACCAGCTGCCTGCAGCCATTTGAATAAGGTATTGGCCTTCATACAATTGACTTTGGTGTTTATGCTACAATGCTACCAAACGTAGCATTACAAACCATTTATGCTTTTTATTACAGGAGGATTGCCTTCGTCTGTCCAACAAGCCACTGTTTTTCCTGGATTTAACTATTTCGTTTTATTTCAATTCATGTATGTATGTGCCTCGGAAATCTACCACACCTGTTGAGTGTTTACTGGGAACTTTAGTGGGCCTAGGGGGAAGCCTGCTGGTGGTAACCTGTTAGCTTAAATGTTTTGTTTGTTTCTTTGTCTGTTTGTCTGGCAGTCATTGTAATACGTATTCGGCCTGGGGATTGTGCAATATTTCTTATGGGGACAGTGCTTCGTTTGCAGTGCTCACTAGTGTGAAGTGAGAAACGCCGTGTCTGTGTGTACGGCCCATTTGGTGTGAAGTGCCTCTTGCAGATTGGAGTGTTTTAGATTGTGTATGTGAAAAGTATTTATTAATGTATTCGACTTTATACACTGTAACTCATCTGGAAGACCTATTCATTCATTGTAATTTATTTATTGTAGAATTTCATCCACTGTTGCCTATGTGGAACATTTGCTTGTCCTGATTGCCGATCAGTGTATTTATGGTGTCTGTCTAGTGTCTAATAAATTTATATTTTTTGATTACATCAGTTCCATTCCTGTTCCTTCATTGGACATAACCTGCCTAGATAGTTTGAGGGAGAGCTGTGTTTGGTGGTCTAGCTTAGCTATACAAATTGTGAGCTTGAGCACCCCCTGGGGGTCACATTTGGCGTAGTCGGCAGGATCAATTGGAACTGGTGTAAGACTTTTTGTTTTGTGTGTATCCTTGTTTGAT
Source organism: Alosa alosa (assembly GCF_017589495.1). NCBI lineage: Eukaryota > Metazoa > Chordata > Actinopteri > Clupeiformes > Clupeidae > Alosa > Alosa alosa. The sequence continues at coordinate 19,412,554 of NC_063205.1, forward strand.
TTGTGGTGTGTGTGTGTGTGTGTGTGTGTGTCCTTTTTGTTTTGAGTTTTGTATGCGTGTTATTTTTGTGGTGGCAATAACCGAGGTCACATTGATTACAGGAAAAACAGTGGCTGAGGAAGGATCGGGGACGACGACGCTGTAAGCGATAAGTGGTTTGTGTTAACATTTAACCCTGTCTTTTGTTGTTCGGTTCAAATCTCACAGGTCATGGAAGACCAGGTCAGGCTTCTAACTGAGCAAATTAAACAACTTCAAGCAGACAATGAAAGACTTCAGCAGGGAAATGTAGTGCGCCCAGTGGATCCAGATCAGGGAGAGCCAAGTCGGCCAGTGCCAGGGTCATCTGGTATGAGGTATGTGTATGTGCCGAGGGAACGTAAATATCCCAAGTTTTCTGGTAGTCCAGGTCCAGACTGTCCTTTCATGGAGGAATGGGTTGAAGAGATCAGCAAATGCTTACAGGCTAGACATATGTCTTCCAATGAACAGGCTTATTTTGTATATGATCTTCCTGAGGGGGAGGCTAAATTAGAAATTAAACTTCGTCCAGCTACTGATCGGGCTGACCCTGAGAAGATTTTTTATAATATTATCAGAGACTTTTGGCTGTACACACTCTTACATCGAGGCCCAGCAAAAATGTTTGCAATGCTGCCAGCGCGAGGGAGAAACGGTACGTGAGTTTTCCCATTCGTTAATGGCCCTAATGGAAATTTGTCAGCGTAAAAAATCAAATGCCCTTTCTAACCCTGATTCGGTCCTCCGCGATCAATTTGTTGAAAATGTTAGAGACAAAATGTTAGAGACAAAATGTTGCGCCGCAAATTAAAACAATTAATTCGCCTCAATCCTGTTTCGACTTTTTTGGATGTGCGTAAGGAAGCATTTCGTTGGGCTGACGATGGGGAGGGAGGCCGCCCAGTACGCGCCAACTTTCTCTTGTGATGCAAGTTCCGGGGTAGCAGGGGAATGGGGAGCTAAGACCCAGGCTGTAGCTGCAAAAACGAATGATGAATTGGCTGAACTTAAAGATTGTTTGCGTAGGCAACAAGCCCAATTGGACACCATCCTAAAACATTTGTCCTCTGGACCAGTACCTTCCAATCCCAACAGTAGGCCAAGTAATCCACCACGCCGTTACAGATTCAAAGCCAGGCTGGTCACATGGCAAGGGACTGTTCGATGGTCCGTCGGCAGGGACAGCGGGTACGGAGTAACTCTGGGCAGAGGGCAGCTACTGCAGTTGATGTTCAATCCAGTGAGTTGCAGGGAAACTAGCACCATCTAGTGTACGGAGCCAAGCACTAGGTGGGACCACATCAGACTCAGGTTCTTTTCTTCCCACACCACCTTCTCATTCTGTACTCATAGGGCAGTGCCCGGTGGCTGACATTAAGATGGGGGGAGTGCCCATCACGTGCCTTGTTGATACTGGTTCTATGGTATCTACCATCACAGAATCTTTCTTTAAAGAGCACTTCCAAGTTCAGGGACAAGACCAGCTACGCTCTTGTAGATGGCTGCAGTTAAGGGAAGCTAATGGGTTGGACATCCCGTACCGAGGCTATTTAGAGCTGGACATAGAAGTCCCGGGTAAGGTGCTTCCCTCCATAGGCATTCTGGTTGTTTATGATCCACCAGATTATAGGTCAAAGCTGAAAACAAACACTGTCCCAGGGCTGATCGGAATGAATGTTCTCCGTTGCTGTCTGCGAGAAATGTTCTGTCAGGAGAGTGCTAGTTTGTTTACTTCTCCTTCCACTGATGTCCCCTCCATCTGGAAACATGCTCTGTTGGCGTGTCAAAATTTTGAAGACTTGTCAAACTCTGGTTTCTTGGGTAAGGTCTCAACCCCCCCAGGCTCTTCCATTCTTGTGCCTGCTGGGTCTATGAAATTGATTTCAGCTGAATGCAGGCAGGGTCTTTGCCCTTTGATTTCCTCAGCATTTATAGAACCAGGAGACATAGGGTGGCAGTTGCCACCAGATTTGCTCATTCCTAGTTCTTTACTCCCCATTGGTGATGGCACTGTTGATGTGCCGGTAGTCAATGTGGGAAAGGAGGATCAGTGGATAAGACCACGCACCACCTTGGGTCAATTACATATGATAGATGTATGTTCTGCTAACAAGCCCATTTGTTTTCACGAAGAAGATGGTAACCAAGGTCCTGTAGCTTTCATTCAGTCCATGGCGGTCACCACCTCTCACCTTGTCTTGCCGACACCACCTGGCCTAATTTGACCGAGCAGCAAGAGGCCAAGTCTTTACTCCAAAAGTATAGTGCCGCTTTTAGTCATGGAGAAGGGGAGTTGGGTTGCACAGACCTTATTGAACACGAAATTCCATTAGTGGATGAAACACTGGTGCGGCAACGCTACTGTAGACTGCCACCGTCACAGTATGAGGTTGTGAAGATGCACATTCAAGAGTTGTTGGAGGGGTGTGGTAAAACCCAGTTGTAGTCCCTTCTCTTCACCCATCGTCGTAGTTCAAAAGAAGGATGGATCTATCCGTTTATGTGTTGATTATAGACAATTGAATGCCAAAACCAGAAAAGATGCCTTCCCATTGCCTCGGATTGAGGAATCTTTAGATGCTCTTTCAGGCGCTTGCCTCTTCTCCACTCTTGATCTGGCAAGTGGTTATAATCAGGTGTCTGTGGCAGAAAAAGACAGAGCGAAAACAGCATTTTGCACCCCATTTGGCCTCTGAGTTTCAAAGGATGCCATTTGGATTGTGCAATGCACCCGGAACTCCAGAGGTTAATGGAAAGGATCTTTGGAGATCAGCGTTTCCATACCCTCCTTTTGTACTTGGACGATGTGGTGGTATTTTCATCCACATTCCAACAACATCTGGAACGACTGGAACTCGTGTTGGATAGGTTGACTTCTCATAGCCTAAAACTTAACTTGGGGAAGTGCCATTTCTTTCAGCCAGAGGTGAAGTTCTTGGGGCATAGTATTTCAGCTTCAGGAGTCTCAACTGACCCTGACAAAATCAGTGCAGTTAGGAACTGGAAAACACCAACCACAATCACTGAATTGCGCTCGTTCATATTATCGGCACTTTGTAGAGGGGTTTGCAAGGTATGCATCCCCTCTGCATAAGTTGGTAGCAAAACTACAGCCAGCCCCAAAGAAGAAATGAGCATGTTTCAATGCCTCTTTGCGGGATCACTGGGACTGGGGTTGTGAAAAGGCTTTTGAGACACTAAAAGAAAAGCTGATAAGTGCACCAGTTCTTGGCTACACAGATTTCAGCAAGCCTTTTGTTCTTGAAGTAGATGCGAGTGGGCTTGGGCTAGGTGCTGTTCTGTCTCAAGAACAGGGGGAGGGACAGTGGCGGCCAGTTGCTTATGCAAGTAGGGGGTTGCGGCCAACAGAACGAAACATGAACAATTACTCGGCCATGAAGCTGGAGCTGTTGGCCCTTAAGTGGGCCGTAACAGACAAATTTCGAGACTACCTATTAGGCGTAAGGTTCACTGTGTTGACTGATAATAACCCCATCTGTTATCTGCAGACGGCCAAATTGGGTGCTGTAGAACAACGCTGGGCGGCACAGCTGGCCCTGATGCTGGCCCTGATTTCAAAATTGAGTACCGCCGAGGTACATGTAACCGAAACGCAGATACATTATCTCGTTTACCTGCATTCCCAGTTCCAGACTCCATAGAAACGGTAGCACCAGGAATCTCTGTCCCTACTGAGATTAAAAGTGTTTTGGCAACCCACCCCTCTGGGCCAGTTAACATCCAGGCCATAGATGCCTCCCCAGTAAGGACTAGGGCTGATCTCCAACTCCTCCAGTCAAAAGACCCGGTGCTAAGGGCCTTTCTAGTATACTGGAAGAGAGGTAAACCCCCCACAGCATTGGAAAGAGCCAAAGAGTCCCCTGCTGTGGTAGAACTTGTGCGTCAGTGGGCCAACATACAGGAACAAGGTGGTGTGCTGTACCGGCAAAGTCACGTCCCTGGTGGTAGTGTGAAAGTGATGCAGCTGCTGCTGCCTCAGCTGCTACATGAGGAAGTCTTGACCGCTTTACACAATAATCATGGACACCAGGGGGTAGAAAGGACCACCACACTCATTCGTCAATGTAGTTATTGGCCCCTTATGCGCAAAGACATCGAGCGCTGGTGCCGTGAATGTCAACGATGCTTAGTGGCAAAAGCTGTACAGCCAAAGTTCATGGGTAGGCTTCTTGCATTCAAGCCTTTAGAGATTCTAGCCATTGATTTCACCACACTGGAAAAGTCTAGCGATGGAAAAGAAAATCTTCTGGTCGTAACGGATGTGTTTTCCAAATTCGCTCAGGCTTATCCCACCATAGACCAAAAGGCCACGACCGTAGCACGGGTTCTTACCGAACAGTGGTTTTATACCTATGGAGTCCCACAGCGCATTCATATGGACTAGGGTCGCCAATTCGAGGGGGAATTGTTCCAGCGGCTGTGTCAACTATATGGCATTCACAAGTCCCGCACAAGTCCATACCATCCTGAGGGCAATGGACAATGTGAGCGATTTAATCGCACGCTTCACGATTTGCTCCGTACCTTGCCCTCAGAAAAGAAGAAAAGGTGGCCACACCACTTGCCACACATGTTGTTCGCATATAATACTACGGCCCACCAGTCAACCGGGTTTTCTCTTTCTTCTGAACTAATGTTTGGGCGGAAGCCCATCCTCCTCCTTGACTCACTCCTGGGTACAGCTGACCCTCCAACTGAAATGACCACTGAGGAGTGGGTTCGAGAACATCAGGAGCACCTCTCTGTTGTTTACCGGCAGGCTCGCACCAATCTTGAGGCGGCAGCCAAGCAGCGCGCAAAGCATCAAGCTATTCCTCTGCCCATTTTACCCCCGGGTACATTAGTGTACCGCCGGAGTCACCCGCTTGGTCGTCACAAAATTCATGACCATTGGGACCCTGTAATGTATGAAGTGGTGAGCTGTTTGGATGAGGTTGGCACCCTTTACAAAATCAAACCAAGGAACCAACAGGGTCCAGAAAAGAACATTCACCGGCAGAAGTTGCGTCCCCTTCCTGTCAATCCCTGTCCACCTCTGCATACATCTACAAATGCGGGGCCCAATCTAGACCAGTCCGATCTTGTATCGGAAGACCCGAACAGTAGTGTAAATGAAAATGATGATTTTGCACTATTGGTAGCCCTAGACACTCCCCGCCTGGATAGGCAAATCAGTTACATTCCCACTGTAGCTGGTAATCAGCCTGCTCCAACTTCTGTACAACAGGAGCAGACCTTGCAGGATAGGTAGATCTTACTCCAGGAGCTGAAGTGTCTATGCCAGCACCTGAGCCAGACCTGGTGCCAAGGCGCACCAATAGAACAACAGCTGGCTACCATTCCAACCCCTATAACCTCCCAGGTACATCAATCAAACGATCATCTGGAGATGAACATAGGGGCGCTCATTTAACTGTTAGCTCCAACAATGTTGTTTATAGGCCCTGGGTGTAGCATTTTTTTTTGCCACCTGTCACCGGGACGGTGACATTCAGGGGGCGGTGAATGTAGTGGGTAGGGTGGTTGAGACAGGAAGCGCAGCTTGAAGGCCGTCCCACTGACACTGATTATTTGGATCAGGTGGCACAAGTAGCGCTTCCTTTTAAATGTGTAGTGAGATGCGGACAGGAGAACAATAGTGCGGTGTGCGTTGAAGAGTGAGCTTTGTGGAATTAGCTGTGCAAACAGGAAAACGTGAGTCTTTTCAGAAGGTTACGTCTATTGGTCTCTAACACTAAACTTGTTTCCATCGAGTAGCACTTAACACGGTTCATTGTTTGTTTGTAGCTTCGCCTGGTGTCTCAGCGTATGGTGACCAGTAAATGGTACACACAGTTTCAAGTCTACTTTGCTCGCATAATAGCGAGTAGTGGATCCACACTGGTTTGCAGCAACGTAAGTTTACTTGCTCCCCTTTTCCTTCAGACGTAACACGTAGTGTTTATAGCTCTGACCGTTTCCTGTCTTGATATTGTCTATGGGCAGAAGCAACGCTGATGCTGGCGAGAGTGTGCAAAGCTATTAGTCATCCACACTGGTATAACTTCATTGTTCGTCTAATTCATCTTGGCTGGTCTTAAAAACGTAAGTTAATTCAACTCCTTTTATGTAGCTAGTCTTTCAATCGGAGATCTAGTCCTGACTTAATTGCTACTACATTTAGTAATAGGAAGTAGTGCCGCAGTTTAAAAAGCGTAACCAGCTGCCTGCAGCCATTTGAATAAGGTATTGGCCTTCATACAATTGACTTTGGCGTTTATGCTACGATGCTACCAAACGTAGCATTACAAACCATTTATGCTTTTTATTACAGGAGGATTGCCTTCGTCTGTCCAACAAGCCACTGTTTTTCCTGGATTTAACTATTTCGTTTTATTTCAATTCATGTATGTATGTGCCTCGGAAATCTACCACACCTGTTGAGTGTTTACTGGGAACTTAGGTGAGCCTAGGGGGAAGCCTGCTGGTGGTAACCTGTTAGCTTAAATGTTTTGTTTGTTTCTTTGTCTGTTTGTCTGGCAGTCATTGTAATAATGATTCGCCTGGGGATTGTGCAATATTTCTTATGGGGACAGTGCTTCGTTTGCAGTGCTCACTAGTGTGAAGTGTGAAACGCCGTGTCTGTGTGTACGCCCCATTTGGTGTGAAGTGCCTCTTGCAGATTGGAGTGTTTTAGATTGTGTATGTGAAAAGTATTTATTAATGTATTCGACGTTATACACTGTAACTCATCTGGAAGACCTATTCATTCATTGTAATTTATTTATTGTAGAATTTCATCCACTGTTGCCTATGTGGAACATTTGCTTGTCCTGATTGCCGATCAGTGTATTTATGGTGTCTGTCTAGTGTCTAATAAATGTATATTTTTTGATTACATCAGTTCCATTCCTATTCCTTCATTGGACATAACCTGCCTAGATAGTTTGAGGGAGAGCTCTGTTTGGTGGTCTAGCTTAGCTATACAAATTGTGAGCTTGAGCACCCCCTGGGGGTCACACATGTTTACGTGTGTGTGTGTGTCCATGGGTCTGTGAGTGAGAGTAAAAAAAATTAGAAATGGCACTTACCTCTGCTTTACTGAAGGTCAGAGGGGTCGGGTTGAACTGGTAGCACCTGCCGTCAATGATTTCACCTGAGCACTTCACCCCCACAGGAAGTGTCTCCCTCAACCACACAGCTTCGAGAGAGAGAGAGAGGAGAGCGCTTTCACTCCCATCTAGCTCACATCTGCACAGAGTGCACACAGAACAATCGCATCTCACAGGGTGCATCTACACACGCTGCAAACAGAACTCACCTGTGTCTGTCCTCCTGGCTGGTCCCATGATGTCGTTCCTCTTTTTGAAATGGGAGAACTCGAGACTATGGCTGAACTCATCTGGGTGAGGGAGAAGGGGCCATTAGGGGAGACAAACCAGAAGTGACCTCTTCAGTTTTGAGACAGGTGTAAAATGTATAGAAACTAATGGATGCTTTGTTTATATTGAAACAGAGAGGCTACTAATTTGACAGACATTTGACAGTGTCTTTCTTACAAAAAAATATTTGGTAATACTTTACTTAACAGTATCGACATAAGAGTGACATGACACTGTCATGCCACATGAAACCTAATCCTAACCCTAATCCTAACTTCTAACCCTAATCCTAACTCCAACCCTAACCGTAACTCTAAACCTAAGCCTAACTTGTTATGACAAAAACCAAATGTCACTTAATAACAGAAACGTTATGTCATGTTTATGTTTATGACTTCCCAGATAGCAATTTCCTTTGGGCCGGATCCGCATAAAAGCCATTAGATCCGCCTGTAGCGGACATACGGTATCTGACTGTGGGCCAGGTCTGCTCCTGATACAGGTTTCAGCTCTGCTAGCAATGCTGTTTTATCACCGGTTTACAGATTTGTCCCAGGTCCAATTTCCGCAACTCAACTGGAAGTCAAGAGATGCGTTTAAAATACAAAAACACCAATTTGGCCCAAACCTGTGATAATGGATATGAGCCGAAGGACCATTTTTCACAGCAGACCCAGGTGGTAATGATATTAATTAAGGTGCTGATTCTGCTAAATTGACCTTTCCTACTTCATTGTCAACTGGCTGCTAAAGAAAAAAAAAGGTATTTTGGAATGGCACAAATTTAGAAACCATGGGGGTGCACTATGTTCCCATGGCCACTTCATTTCTACAGTAAGGCTGGAAAAGAAGATACAGTTGGCTCAATATTGATCATATGCTCGTTTCATTATTTTTATTATTACCTAGCAGTGGTAAAAGTAGTCAATTGTTGTTTGTGTCAGATCAAACAGTGCTATGAGACAACCCCATATTCTTGCCACGCATGCAGAAGTCCAAGCAGTAACGTTAATCAAGGATCTTTGGTTTGCTCACTATCAATCTTTTGACATGATTTGCCAGCCTGGACTAGGACAGCCCAACTTTTCAAGGTAGGCTCTGCTTTTCTGCTTTTTATCTCTGTTGGTTTATTCAGAGACAACAATAAGCAAACGAGCGATTGATAACTTTACTGTAAGGTTATACTATTATTTTCCAGCAATATAGGCTAGGCTACTATCGTAACACCCCCAATTATCACCACTTTTGTTCAGAAATTCTAAAACAACGATGTTTTTTAACACTTCAAAATAACATTTGCTAAATTAACCTGACATTTTTCAGTAGCCATAGGTGTGTAGATTTGAACAAAATCTGGTTTGTTTGTCAACGGGAGCATTTACTGCCTGAAATATCCGATTTTGTTTACCACGCTCGGAGTTATAGTGCTGGCCTGATGGGTTGCCTATTTACACCGTTTCAACGGCACATGAACGGCTAGACCGAGAATTCTCGTCGTGAAATTAAAATTCCACTGGAGCTCCAAGCGGTTGTGTACACGCAGCCTTACAACACTGTCTACATCTCTTTGAGTCACGGTAAAATGTCATTTTTGGTACATGGCTAATTTAGATACACCTATGGTGTGGGTGGTTGCGTTTCTTTAGGAGTCTGCTGTCTTGGTTTGTATAGAAATTGATATTAAGTGACATACACGCAAGACGGTGGAAATACGGGACCGACGGTAATAGGGGGAGTTACGATAGCTTAGCTTGAGCAAAACAGCCATCACAATAACTAGCCTATTTTGGTAACAGCTAACGCCAACAGGATCACTGATGATAAAAAAACGAGTGTAATTGTGACTTAACCTATTTTCAAAAAGGAATAAATGGCTCATATTTATTTTTTGTTGTTTCAGATTGACCATGGAGATGACTGAGGAAGACAGCCTGAATATCGATGGGAACAGTGGAATTAACACGACTTAAACTTTGTCTGGGATTGCACTTCTACAGCCAGGTTGTTGAATAAAAAATAATAAGACACTTATGTGTAAAGTTTTTTTACCCCCTTGTGTTTGTAGCCTAGCTTATGTTTATCAGTTGAGCTGTTGGGAAAACGTTACGAACTTTAGCCTGGGTGAACCTATAACGAACCTGTTAGCAAATGTGTAGCAAACAGATTTTTCAGGATAATTAGCCCTAATTACCAATCACATTTCACATGTCAAATAAAGCCGGCTGATGTCTGATAAACGGGTCCGTACCACACACAATAAGCGGACCCGTATTGCATATGATAAACAGATCTGGAACACGTCAGTAACACAGACTACCATACGGAACTGGGCCAGTCTTAGCCCTTATTGGTACCAGATCCGTCAAACGGATCCAGACCAATTTTGGACCGATGTGCGTTTGGACGCCGGATCAGGTCCATTATGCAGATCCGTGCCGGACGTTGTGGTAGGTGTGGCCCAGTTCCGTCCCAGTGTATGTTTGCTATCTGGGTTGTTTATGACACGTTCATGACAGTGTCATGTCAATCTTATGTCGACACTGTCAAGTAAAGTGTAACCAAATATTTTAATCTTCAGTTCCACTCAAACTGATGATTACTATAGTACAAATAGATGAGCACTCTTCTATAGTATTTCATCCTAATTTCCGTAGTGAAAGATTTGGAGAATATTGTTGTGAATTCTAAACTCTCTCTCTCACCGTTCGCAGTGTCATCCATTGGCCCCATTATTTCATTATGTCTCTCATACTGTATTTTAGAATGGGTATATTCCATGCCATGCTTGAACTCCTCAGAGACAACAGGGATCGTTTCTGAAACTTAAGAAAGAGTGCAATAAGTTCAATAATTGAGCTAACATGAAATGTGCATTAAGGACATATCCTTGATTGATTGATTGATTGTGATGGATCTGGTCAAAGTATGAATTCAGTTACTACTGGTGTAAAGAGCATCATTCAAACAGTGTTGGTGGTTTTGAAATCAAAGTAAAATGGCTGTCTTGTCTGAATCTGATCCGCTCACCTGCTAAATCAAGGCTTAATTCTTTCTATATCTTTGCACACAGACAATACTTCAGTTGGATATTATCATTAATGTAAAGCTGCACTTTAAAGCAATAGCAAGTGTCTAGTTTGTGATTTGTTCCTTAAGTGGTACATGAAAATTTAGCTAAAAATGTGGAGAATGCAATCAAGCATTTTGGACGATATATTGGCACAAGCTGGCAGAATAGGCAACATGCCGATGTGTCGCTTTATTTGGAGACTGTTTTGCTGAGAGACAGAGACTCTGAGTTTGCTGCTGATATTCTGGGGATAGGGCTACAACATAGCCAATGCGGGACTTTAGCCTTTTAATACATTTGCTGCATTGGATCAGTCTTTTTCTAGAACAGACAAGAGCTGTCTAGCCTCACGTCAACAGCTGTTTCACCTAAATAGGCCTAAATTAAAACAACCATCCAGCGGATGGTGGGCGGGTGCGGTTTTGAAAAATTGGTCAAAAACTTTGGTGCTGATGGATGGCGGATGGATGATAAATTTTACTATGCAGTTATGGTTGAAATAATAGCCCATCAGCCGCTCTAGTGTGTGTGCCTCTTTCTAAAGCTCAGAGGGGAGGGGAGGCTGAGGGGATTTAACCACAAAAAGATTCTACTGAAGAATGCTGTGAACAGTCATCCAAAGCAGAAATTGCTAAAAAGCACTTTATTTCCCACTTTCCCAACTCCCTTTAATACACCCAGCCCGACCCCATATAAGCATACTCACCAGTGTTGATGGAGTTGACTCTTGGCCCTGTTACTTTGGCCTGATCACTCTCACGTTTGGCTTCCTCGGCATGACGATGGAAATTACCTGTTTACAAATTTATAAATGTACTCTTTTCAAATGCAAACTTTTAAAAAACAGTTTTTAAGTGTAATTTTATTTCAATAATTCAACAGTATTGTTACATGAGAGGTAAAGTTATTGCCTGTGTCTCTGTAAACATTAATATATTCCCATGGCTATGGAAATGCAATTTATTTATTTCCATATTAGAAATGGAAATAAATGGAATTGATTTGTGTTGAGATTGGGAGGGAGTAGATATTGTATTGTCTTCCAAAAAATGAATATCCACTGGCGTATTTTGTTTTGCAATTAAGGCTGTAGTCTGTTTAAAACATCTGGGACATGTCCCAGCATGTTTAGCTACAGTAATACTGTATGTAGTTGCAGGCCTCTCTTTTCTCTGTTCATCCTTTCTGCAAAATACTCGTGCTGCAATTACAACATACCCCAGTTTCATTAAGTGTGTAAGATTGTTCATATGTGTATCTAAAACTACAAAGGATGCTGCTTCAATTTCCAGGGAGATTATGGACTACTTTGCCTATTTTTTCCAATGCACAATGAGGGTTGCCGGTTCGATCCCCAACCAGTAGGAAAAAAGTTGTCGGGGGAAGTGGTTGAGCACTGCTCTCCCATGACCACATCCACCTTGAGCAAGGCACCTAACTCCTCACTGCTCCCCGAGAGCTCACTGCGTAGGGATTAGTCTGTGCTTCACCTCACTGTGTGTTGAGTGTGTTTCACGAATTGGGATAAATGCAGAGATCAAATTTCCCCCACGGGATCAAAATAGTATATATACTAACTTTGAAGGATAAAACAAACATAATATGCAAGTCAAATAATCACTAAATAAACTCAGGCCTGACTTATCGTAATATTGTTTTTTCCTGTGGCCCCCACCTGCTATGAATCCCCGCATCCGCATCTCGGAGGCGGGCTGCAGCACCAGGCCTGTCCTGACGTCCACCAGGGTGGCCTGGGAGTTCTCAGTGCCCTGCCTGAAGCCATCGCTGCGTGGAGGGACGTAGACTGCACATGGAGAGAGAACAACAGTTGACTTACCACATGATCAACAATGTGACGTACACATGTCAATGGATCACAATTCCCACATTCAAATCCAGCAAGTGGAACACTTCAATCACAAACATCCATCATATTCATCTAACAATCACTTACTGTACATACAGTAGCTTTACAGTGAAAAAAAACATATGCACACACACACACACACACACATACATCCTGATGGTCTCCTGCTCATCTCGTCGACATAGTCCTTCAGCAGGCCTGTGTTCAGATCCACCAGGAAGCGACGGGACGGTTCTGTGCCCTGCCTGCGGTTCTCCTCAACAGATGCTGTACACACCAATTATACATCCACATAATCCGTCAACCTGATACACCTCTGAGCAAATCCATAACTAAAGGCTGTTTCAAACTGACTAACAAAAATCAAGGCTTAATTCTTCCTAATTCTTTGCACACAGACAATACTTTAGTTGGATGTTATCATTAATGTAAAACTGCACTTTAAAGCAATAGCAAGCAAGGGCGTAGGTTTGGTCTCAGCTTTGGTGGGGACACATCCCCAACTCCTGCTGTCACGATAGGCCTACCAACATTATTGTTTCAATACCAATACCAAGTGATCTCGATTTCGATAACTTTGCGATTTTTAAAATTTTGATTTGGTTTGGGGGCCCCCACCACCTTGACGGCATCAGTAATATTGAATATTGTGTGATCATTCACATCAGTGACAATCATAGAATTTGATTGACCCTCCACACCACACACACACACACACAGAAAGTGATGGTTGTCATAGGTTTCTATTTCATATTTTGGTATTCATATAAACGTTATATACTGTATATTGTTAATTATTTATAGCATTTTATGATCTGCATAATTACTAATAGCTAAACATATTTGGTCATTTGAATACATCATAATGATATTTAAATTATTAGTCTACACTTATCTTCAATATCATCACATTTGTGGTGTGCAAGTTTAATTGTGTGCCTGTCATGTGAACGCAATTAGCTTTCAAACTCACAGTTTTAGGCTAGTGGAAAATAGTTTCGCATATTGCAAGGATATGTGGATTCAATTCATCATGTTTGCTATGTCATTAGATAAAATAAATGTTCAAAAAACTAACAAGTCAAAGAAAATCTTTCTTGAATGAGATCAGAAAAGGAGATAATGTAAGTCTCAAGAATGTTCATTTCTATAAGTATGGAAATGCACCATAGTTTGTCTTTTATTTCTTTGCATTGTGCAGGCTACATTCACAAATACATTAGCCTACATGAACAGAATATAGGAACAGGAAAAAATGTCTCGATCCATTGTTTATTGCGACTGCAAGATTGGTAGCCCAATTAACAGTCAGTGATGGTGACGTCTATTCTGTGCTATATGCCACTGTCTGTGCGGCACACCCTTATTCAACATGACTCCTAACCTTGGCTGAAAGATTACAAAAGCTGGTTAACTGTAACAATATCCTGGGTAATATCCCTAACAGTTAATGCTATTTTCCTTAGTAAAATCCGTGATTTGAAAACCTTGTCACCAGTTGCCAGTCTGTAGTTACTTTTGCCTACTTAGACTCTGCATAATGAAAACGCGTTGAATGTTCCTTTTTCTGCTTTGGCGGCATAGCTGATCTACAAAGCGCAAAAAGAGGCAAAATGTGCATGCTGAAGGGCAAAGGGAATATTACAATGTTTTACACTGGCCTCTTTTGGGTTATGTATTGGTAGACATCCCTGATAATTTAGCATACACACTCACTCGCTCGATAACTTAGCATACACAATCGTTCGCTTTTCTGACAGTGTCACTACAAAGTAGGCCTAGGCTATGCTTTGACTCTGTTGTGTGTGTCAGATAAACCCCCTTCGGTTTCAGCCAATCAAATGACAGTGCTTCTTTTACTGTCGTCCTTGCCGTTGGAATAGTCCAAATAGCACAAAGGAGTTTGCTAAAATATTGATGGGGACAATTTTGTCATCTCAAAATTTTGATTGGGACTAGTCACTAGCGTCCCACCCTAAACCTACGCCCATGATAGCAAGTGTCTAGTTTGTGATTTGTTCCTTAAAGGAACACGCCACCCAATGTCAGTAGTAATGTTCTTACTAGCCTAGAAATCTAGACGTGCCCCTAGCGGCAGCAAATGTGGCTAGTCTAGCAACTCTCCGTTGGCTTGTGAGCTCCAGAAATCGAAACTTAATCAGGCCAATGAAATCGTGTATAGAGTCGTTAGGTGGGCTTAACATAATGATTGATGGCAGAGTTGCAACGGTTTGGCTTGAATTCCCCTGCTACTTGAAAACAAATAAGATGGATGTTGCTGCTGGCTTAACAGTGTGACACGAAGTTAAGCTTAGTTGGCAAACGCTTGAACTAGCCAACTAGCTCCGCTGGTGGGAAACGATGGGACTCATAGCGCTGCCGCTGTCCCATTAAGCAGAGGGAATTTGAAAGACAACTGATTATCCTGCCCCTCGACTGAGCACTGCGAACGGTGAGTGCCCAGACCCTACATTTTAATGTGGGTCTGGCTCGTCAGGCTATGTTCTTACCTTAACTTTCACGAGTTCAGTCATACCTCTCCAGTGTCGGTATATGCACTCAAACGCTCTGGTGCGCGGCGCGAATGTGTTGGCATGTTGCTATGCTAGCGGGCTCAGACGTAGCCAGACGTAGAAGTAATCAAAAACATTCACGTTTTCCCGACTTACAGTAAATACAGTTGCACGAGTAGTTGATAAAAATGTCTATGGTCACACAACATGAAACGTGGCGATTTTCCAAGCGAATAAACAGGAGAACTACAATGTGTGGCGCAATAGCACTTGGGAGTACTTTGACCTAGCGTAGTAATATTAATTAACACCTAATTGTAGATCCTATCCACCACAGAGTTTATAATCCATGCTTGATCGAATTCTTCAGCCTCCCTCCCCTCGGAGCAGAGAGGGCACACACACTAGAGAGATGCGCTGATGGGCTATTATTTCAACCATAACTGCATAGCAAAACTTATCATCCATCAGCACCAAAGTTTTTTGACCAATTTTCAAAACCACACCCGCCCACCATCCGCTGGTTCCTGAATTCCTGAATTTCCCCTCGGGAATCAATAAAGTATCTATCTATCTATCTATCTATCTGGTTGTTTTAATGTACAGTGATGGTCAAAAGTGTTGGCACCCATGCTAAGTTGACTGAAAAGAGAAATAAAATCATCTTTTGGAAATTGATTTTAATGCCTTAAGTGAAAAATGAGGAAATATCTAACCTATATCAACCAATTTTTCTTAGTGAATGAATAATGTATCATAAATAAATAAATGTTCTTCCTTTTAAAATACAGGGGTCATAAGTATTGCCAAATCTCCTATGTTAAATTCTACAGAGACAGGCAGATTTTTATTTTAAAGGCCAGTTATTTCATGGATCCAGAATACTGTGCATCCTGATAAAGTTACCTTGGCCTTTGGAATTAAAATAGCCCCACATCATCACATACCCTTCACCATACCTAGATATTGGTATGTAGTTAGAGCAGTTAGCCTATTAGCTGATTTGATTTGCATTGAGCTCAATGAGCATCAAACCAGCTAATAGGCTAACTGAAATACACACCATAGGGGGAAATACATTTAACATAGGGGTGGCAATACTTATGACCCCTGCATTTTAAGGAAGAACATTTATTTATTTATGATACATTATTCATTCACTAAGAAAATTGGTGTCCTTAAAGGTTAGATATTTCCTCATTTTTCACTTAAGGCATTAAGATCAATTTCCAAAAGATGATTTTATATTCCTCGTTTCAGTCAACTTTAGCATGGGTGCCAACACTTTTGACCATCACTGTATATGGGTGATGCAGCGCTGCTGACGTGAGACTAGAAAGCTCTTGCCTGTTTTAGAAAGACTGATCCAATGCAGCAAATACTATATTAAAAGGCTAAAGTCGTACATTGGCTATGTTGTAGCCTATCCCCAGAATATCAGCAGCAAACTCAGTCTCTGTCTCGCAAAACAGTCTCCAAATAAAACATTATCGGCATGTTGCCTATTCTGCCAGCTTGTGCCAATATATCGTCCAAAATGCTTGATTGCATTGCATTCTCCACATTTTTAGCTAAATTTTCATGTACCACATCAGCATTTTTGTTCAGTTAATCTTTTCTTTAGTTCTCCTGTTTATTCGCTTGGAAAATCGTAAATTGCTTTACAATTACCGTCGGGCCTATACACGGGTTTCCCGTTTACCAACAAAACTAGATGCACGCCAAGCGAGCGTGGGGCAGCAGAAGACGCCGGTGGCCATCCACAACGCTATAAACTTAACCTAAATAGTCGGCTGCTGTAAACTACAATCGGATTTTTTGTATACCCCTGTTGTCTCAATGATAATAACATCTCATTTTAGACTATATTTCAAAGTTTGCCATTCATTTGCATTATTAATATTACATCGTATTTTGTCATTTTTTATGAAGACATGCATTCCGTTAGGGATATTGAACATATTTAACATTCTCTAACCATCGTAATTTCCGAATTGGTGCAGTTTCAGCACAAAAAATCATTTTATTCTTTTTTTGCTCTTTTTTTGCATTGCTCTATGCTGTTCTATGGTGCTTTCTGCCTTTGGTTGTGCAATTTATGTTTTCGTTGACGCTGCATAGAAATCCATGTATAGGCCTATTGCCTGGCTTGCCTCAGTTTTCGGGTCGCCCTTTTACAATTTTATCATTGTAATAAAAAAACGCACTTTGCCGCATAATTTCAACATGCTGGCTGGCTTACTAATTAATGCCTATTGTACTTTATTTTGCAAAAGAAAGAAATCCTTGATAAAAATAACAAGTCATTCACATTATAAGCTACTTTACGCACTGTCATGTCAGGGTGACACTATGACAAACCTGTTCTGGAAGACTCCCATTCATTTTGACTGCATCGGAAGAGAGCGTCTTTTTTCAGATGGACAGCGCATTCATTTTATACCAGCAGGCCGATCGGACAAACTGGCTACCGATATTAAAGAAACGCCGACTCCATCCATTCTGAAAATCCACCGCACAACAGTGCAACGGCATGTTCATTATTTTAGTAACAACCGCCAAAACTTGCTTGCTTGCCTTACACATCTAAGTTTTCCACTATTTTTCTTACCTTTTTTTCCGCTGTGGATGTTATTGAGTTTGTAGAAGTTTTAGCTCTTACGTTCTGAACATCTAGCAAATGCCATAAGCCTCGGCGTCATTTCGAGACAGAGACTGAGTTTGCTGCTGATATTCTGGGGATAGGCTACAACATAGCCAATGTAGGACTTTTAGCCTTTAAATATATTTTGCTGCATTGATCAGTCTTTCTAGAACAGACAAGAGCTGTCTAGCCTCATCGCCAGCAGCCAGCTTGCATCAATATAGGCCTACATTAAAACAACCAGCCGGATGGTGGGCGTGTCGCGGTTTTGAAAATTGGTCAAAACTTGGTGCTGATGGATGGCGGATGGATGATATGCTTTGCTATGCAGTTATGGTTGAAATAATAACTCATCAAAGCATCTCTAGTGTGTGTGCCTCTCTCCAAGCTCAGAGGGAAGGGGGGAGGCTGAGGGGCGATCAAGCATGGATTCTAAACTCTGGTGGATACGATCTACATGGTGTTAATTGATATTACTACGTTAGGTCGGCACTTCCAAAGTGCTATTGCGCCATTGTAGTTCTCCTGTTTATTCGCTTGGAAAATCGTGAATTGCTTTACAATTACCGCCGGGCCTATACACGGTTTCCGCTTACCAACAAAACTAGATGCACGCTGCGAGCCGTAAGGCAGAAGACGCGTGGCCATCCACAACGCTATAAACTTAACCTAAATAGTCGGCTGCTGTAAACTACAATCGATTTTTTGTATACCCCTGTTGTCTCAATGATAATAACATCTCATTTTAGACTATATTTCAAAGTTTGCCATTCATTTGCATTATTAATATTACATCGTATTTTGTCATTTTTGGCTAAGACATGCATTCCGTTAGGGATATTGAACATATTTTAACATTCTCTAACCATCGTGAATTTAATTGGTGCAGTTTTCAGCACAAAACTCATTTTATTCTTTTGCTCTTTGCATTGCTCTATGCTGTTCTATGGTGCTTTCTGCCTCTTGGTTGCGCACGCATGTTTTCGTGACGTTGCATAGAAATCCATGTATAGGCCTATTGCCTGGCTTGCCTCAGCTTCGGTCACGTCCTTTTACAATTTTATCATTGTAATAAAAAACGCAATTTGCCACATAATTTCAACATGCTGCTGGCTTACTAATTAATGCCTATTGTACTTTATTTTTTGCAAAAAGAAAGAAATCCTTGATAAAAATAACAAGTCATTCACATTATAAGCTACTTTACGCACTGTCATGTCAGGGTGACACTATGACAAACCTGTTCTGAAGACTCCCATTCATTTTGACTGCACGGGAAGAGAGCGCGTCTTTTTCAGACAGACAGCGCAATTCATTTTATACCAGCAGGCCGATCGGACAAACTGGCGCCTCGATATTAAAGAAACGCCGACTCCATCCATTCTGAAAATCCACCGCACAACAGTGCAACGTGCATGTTCACATTTTTAGTAACAACCGCCAAACTTGCTTGCTTGCCTTACACATCTAAGTTTTCCGACTATTTTTCTTACCTTCTTTTTCCGCTGTGGATGTTATTGAGTTTGTAGAAGTTTTAGCTCTTACGTTCTGAACATCTAGCAATGCCATCGCCCGATGTCATTTCCGAGACAGAGACTGAGTTTGCTGCTGATATTCTGGGGATAGGCTACAACATAGCCAATGTAGGACTTTAGCCTTTTAATATATTTGCTGCATTGGATCAGTCTTTCTAGAACAGACAAGAGCTGTCTAGCCTCACGTCAGCAGCGCTGCATCACCAATATAGGCCTACATTAAAACAACCAGCGGATGGTGGGCGTGTGCGGTTTTGAAAATTGGTCAAAAAACTTTGGTGCTGATGGATGGCGGATGGATGATACGTTTTGCTATGCAGTTATGGTTGAAATAATAACTCATCAGCGCATCTCTAGTGTGTGTGCCTCTCTCTCGCTCAGAGGGGAAGGGGAGGCTGAGGGGTCGATCAAGCATGGATTCTAAACTCTGGTGGATACGATCTACATGGTGTTAATTGATATTACTACGCTAGGTCGAAGTACTTCCAAGTGCTATTGCGCCACACATTGTAGTTCTCCTGTTTATTCGCTTGGAAAATCGCCACGTTTCATGTTGTGTGACCGTAGACATTTTTATCAACTACTCGTGGAACTGTATTTAAGTCGGGAAAACGTGGAGGTTTTTGATTACTTCTACGTCTGGCTACGTCTGAGCCCGCTAGCATAGCAACATGCTAATACATTCACGCCGCCCACCAGAGCGTTTGAGTGCACGTACCTACACGGGAGAGGTATGACTCAACTCGTGAAAGTTAAGGTAAGAACATATACTGACATTGGGTGGTGTGTTCCTTTAAGCGATTTAACCACAAAAAGATTCTACTAAAGAATGCTGTGAAAAGTCATCCAAAGCAGAAATTGCTGAAATGCACTTTATTTCCCACTTTCCAAACTCCCTTTAATACACCCAGCCCGACCCCATATAAGCATACTCACCAGTGTTGATGGAGTTGACTCTTGGCGCTCTTACTTTGGCCTGATCACTCTCACGTTTGGCTTCCTCGGCATGACGATGGAAATTACCTGTTTACAAATTTACAAATGTACTCTTAAAGAAATTGAAATGCAAACTTTTAAACAGTAAAACAGTTTTTAAGTGTAATTTTATTTTAATAATTCAACAGTATTGTTACATGAGAGGTAAATGTATTGCCTGTGTCTCTGTAAACATTAATATTATATTCCCATGGCTATGGAAATGCAATTTATTTATTTCCATATTAGAAATAGAAATAAATGGAATTGATTTGTGTTAAGATTGGGGGAGAGTAGATAATGTATCATCTTCCAAATAATTTATATCCACTGGCGTATTTTGTTTTGCAATTAAGGCTGCACTCTGTTTAAAACATCTGGGACAAGTCCCAGCATTTAGCTACAGTATGTAGTTGCAGGCCTCTCTTTTCTCTGTTCCTCCTTTCTGCAAAATACTCGTGCTGCAATTACAACATACCCCAGTTTCATTAAGTGTGTAAGATTGTTCATATGTGTATCTAAAACTACAAAGGATGCTGCTTCAATTTCCAGGGAGATTATGGACTACTTTGCCTATTTTTTCAAACAATGAACAATGAGGGGACAGCCGGTTCGATCCCGGGTTTGTAACAACCCACCAGTAGGAAAAAGTTGTCGGGAAGTGGTTGAGCACTGCTCTCCCATGACCACATCCACCTTGAGCAAGGCACCTGCCCTTGAGCCCCACTGTGGCACCTAATTAGTCCCTTCACCTCACTGTGTGTTGAGTGTGTTTCACCACTGTAAATGCAGAAGATCAAATTTCCCCCAACTCAGGGATCAAAAATAGGATATATACTGTTTGAAGGATAAAACAAACACTATGTGTGTAATCACTGTGTGCTGAGGTGTTTCACGGATTGGGATAAATGCAGAGATCATAAATGCAGATGATCAAAATTTCCCAGGGATCAAAAGAGTATATGTACTTAGAAGGATAAAACAAACATAATTTGCAAGTCAAATAATCACTAAGTCAACTCAGGCTAACCCTGACTTATTGTGATATTGTTTCTTCCTGTGGCCCCCACCTGCTATGAATCCCCGCATACGCATCTCGGAGGCGGGCTGCAGCACCAGGCCTGTCCTGACGTCCACCAGGGTGGCCTGGGAGTTCTCTGTGCCCTGCCTGAAGCCATCGCTGTGTGGAGGGACGTAGACTGCACATGGAGAGAGAACAACACCTTGACTTACCACATGATCAACAATGTGACGTACACATGTCAATGGATCACAATTCCCACATTCAAATCCAGCAAGAGGAACACTTCTCAATCACAAACATCATATTCATCTAACAATCACTTACTGTAGCCTACATACAGTAGCTTTACGGTGAAAAACACACACACACACACACACACTTACATCCTGATGGTCTCCTGTTCATCTCGTCGACATAGTCCTTCAGCAGGCCTGTGTTCAGATCCACCAGGAAGCGACGGGACGGTTCTGTGCCCTGCCTGCGGTTCTCCTCAGAAGCTGCTCTCAGAACCTGATTCACTTTACGGAGTTCTTCAGAACCAGATGGCTGAATTGGGTCCTGACTAAGAGCATCTCTCACCCATCCTCCCTTCACAAGAGGAACAGCAACCACCTCACTCTCTACTTCAGAGAATAGAGAGAGTTTTATATCATGTAATCAGGTTGTTACATAATAGTCAAAATTGTATATGCTTTTCATCACTTTATACTGTCTTACAGTTGTTGCTTAGAATGAATCACTGTTGTATTATGGACTCATCAGAGTCTGGTCTCTATGACATCCTGACATCCTTACTTTTCCCAGTGTCTTTGCCCTGTGTGTCCTTCTTCTTAAGCCAGGAGTATTCAATGCTATGGCTGAACTCATCTGCGTGGACTGGATGGTTGGTGTCTGCAGAACAAAAAAGTGTTTAATGAAAAAGATGACTGCTATCAATATCATCAATGCTATTAGTATTATATCTCATAGCATAGAATATACATTTACACATATGAAGTAAAAGTTGCAATGTGGGGGTTTACTTAAAAGCATTTCAAAATGACCTAGCAGTATCAACAGAATATGAAGAAACAACTGCGTTCACATAATTTCATAAACACCGAGGCTCTGTGTTGCCCAGATAGCCACTAATGTTGTAAGCATGCAGATCAGCTAGTGCTGGACCGGCTA